>NW_028294249.1:0-43143 GCF_964341445.2 Mesoplodon mirus | reverse complement strand
AGATTTTTCTAATTAAAAAGATAACCCTTAGACAAGCTACAGAGTAGCAAAATATGTCGATTCGTTAGGGTGATCTTGGTTTACTCTTCACTATGCTTAGACATTACACGTCCATCTTAGCCGATCGTCATGGGCTAGCATTGAGCATTTGAAAAGGGGTGGATCTATCGAGGAATATATTGCATACTAGTAAGAGTTTTTTTAATTAAAAAGTTAACCCTTAGCCAAGCTACAGAGTAGCAGAATATGTCGATTCGTTAGGGTGATCTTGGTTTACTATTCACTATGGTAGACATTACACGTCCATGTTAGCCGATCTTCATGGGCTAGCATTGGGCATTTGCAAAGGAGTGTATATTTCGAGGAAGGTTACTGCATACTACTAAGATTTTTTTAATTAAAAAGATAACACTTAGACAAGCTACAGAGTAGCGTGTTTTGTCGATTAGTTACGATGATCTTGGTTTATTGTTCACTATGGTAAGACATTACACGTCCGTGTTAGCCGATCGTCATGGGCTAGCATTGAGCATTTGCAAAGGGGGTAGATTTTCAAGGAATGTTACTGCTGCTACTAAGATTTTTTTAATTAAAAAGTTAACCCTTAGCCAAGCTACAGAGTAGCACAATATGTCGATTCGTTAGGGTGATCTTGGTTTACTATTCACTATGGTTAGACATTACACGTCCATGTTAGCCAATCTTCATAGGCTAGCATTGAGCATTTGCAAAGGGGTAGATTTATCAAGGAATGTTACTGCTGCTACTAAGATTTTTTTAATTGAAAAGTTAACCCTTAGCCAAGCTACAGAGTAGCAGCATATGTCGATTTGTTACGCTGATCATGTTTACAATTCACTATGGTTAGACATTACACGTCCGTGTTAGCCGATCGTCGTGGGCTAGCATTGAGTATTTGCAAAGGGGTGGATCTATCAAGGAATGTTACTGCATGGTACTAAGATTTTTTTAATTAAAAAGTTAACCCTTACACAAGCTACAGAGTAGCACAATATGTCGATTCGTTAGGGTGATCTTTGTTTACTATTCACAATGGTTAGACATTACACGTCCATGTTAGCCGATCTTCATGGGCTAGCATTGCGCATTTGCAAAGGGGTGGATCTATCGAGGAATATTATTGCATACTAGTAAGATTTTTTTAATTAAAAAGTTAACCCTTAGCCAAGCTACAGAGTAGCAGAATGTGTCGATTCGTTAGGGTGATCTTGGTTTACTATTCACTATGGTTAGACATTACACGTCCATGTTAGCCGATCTTCATGGGCTAGCATTGGGCATTTGCAAAGGGGTGGATCTATCAAGGAATGTTACTGCATGGTACTAAGATTTTTTTAATTAAAAAGTTAACCCTTAGACAAGCTACAGAGTAGCACAATATGTCGATTCGTTAGGGTGATCTTGGTTTACTATTCACTATGATTAGACATTACACGTCCATGTTAGCCGATCTTCATGGGCTAGCATTGCGCATTTGCAAAGGGGTGGATCTATCGAGGAAGATTACTGCATGCTACTAAGATTTTTCTAATTAAAAAGATAACCCTTAGACAAGCTACAGAGTAGCAAAATATGTCGATTCGTTAGGGTGATCTTGGTTTACTCTTCACTATGCTTAGACATTACACGTCCATCTTAGCCGATCGTCATGGGCTAGCATTGAGCATTTGAAAAGGGGTGGATCTATCGAGGAATATTATTGCATACTAGTAAGATTTTTTTAGTTAAAAAGTTAACCCTTAGCCAAGCTACAGAGTAGCAGAATATGTCGATTAGTTAGGGTGATCTTGGTTTACTCTTCACTATGCTTAGACATTACACGTCCATCTTAGCCGATCGTCATGGCCTAGCATTTTGCATTTGCAAAGGGGTAGATCTATCAAGGAATGTTACTGCATGCTACTAAGATTTTTTTTAATTAAAAAGTTAACCCCTAGACAAGCTAGAGAGTAGCAAAATATGCCGATTCGTTAGGGTGATCTTGGTTTACTATTCACTATGGTTAGACATTACACGTCCATGTTAGCCGATCGCCATGGGCTAGCATTGAGCATTTGCAAAGGGGTAGATCTGTCAAGGAATGTTACTGCATGCTACTAAGATTTTTTTAATTAAAAAGTTAACCCTTAGCCAAGCTACAGAGTAGCAGAATGTGTCGATTCGTTAGGGTGATCTTGGTTTACTATTCACTATGGTTAGACATTACACGTCCATGTTAGCCGATCTTCATGGGCTAGCATTGCGCATTTGCAAAGGGGTGGATCTATCGCGGAAGATTACTGCATACTACTAAGATTTTTCTAATTAAAAAGATAACCCTTAGACAAGCTACAGAGTAGCAAAATATGTCGATTCGTTAGGGTGATCTTGGTTTACTCTTCACTATGCTTAGACATTACACGTCCATCTTAGCCGATCGTCATGGGCTAGCATTGAGCATTTGAAAAGGGGTGGATCTATCGAGGAATATTATTGCATACTAGTAAGATTTTTTTAATTAAAAAGTTAACCCTTAGCCAAGCTACAGAGTAGCAGAATATGTCGATTCGTTAGGGTGATCTTGGTTTACTATTCACTATGGTTAGACATTACACGTCCATGTTAGCCGATCTTCATGGGCTAGCATTGGGCATTTGCAAAGGAGTGTATATTTCGAGGAAGGTTACTGCATACTACTAAGATTTTTTAATTAAAAAGATAACACTTAGACAAGCTACAGAGTAGCGTGTTTTGTCGATTAGTTACGATGATCTTGGTTTATTGTTCACTATGGTAAGACATTACACGTCCGTGTTAGCCGATCGTCATGGGCTAGCATTGAGCATTTGCAAAGGGGTAGATTTTCAAGGAATGTTACTGCTGCTACTAAGATTTTTTTAATTAAAAAGTTAACCCTTAGCCAAGCTACAGAGTAGCACAATATGTCGATTCGTTAGGGTGATCTTGGTTTACTATTCACTATGGTTAGACATTACACGTCCATGTTAGCCAATCTTCATGGGCTAGCATTGAGCATTTGCAAAGGGTAGATTTATCAAGGAATGTTACTGCTGCTACTAAGATTTTTTTAATTGAAAAGTTAACCCTTAGCCAAGCTACAGAGTAGCAGCATATGTCGATTTGTTACGCTGATCATGGTTTACAATTCACTATGGTTAGACATTACACGTCCGTGTTAGCCGATCGTCGTGGGCTAGCATTGAGTATTTGCAAAGGGGTGGATCTATCAAGGAATGTTACTGCATGGTACTAAGATTTTTTTAATTAAAAAGTTAACCCTTACACAAGCTACAGAGTAGCACAATATGTCGATTCGTTAGGGTGATCTTTGTTTACTATTCACAATGGTTAGACATTACACGTCCATGTTAGCCGATCTTCATGGGCTAGCATTGCGCATTTGCAAAGGGGTGGATCTATCGAGGAATATTATTGCATACTAGTAAGATTTTTTTAATTAAAAAGTTAACCCTTAGCCAAGCTACAGAGTAGCAGAATGTGTCGATTCGTTAGGGTGATCTTGGTTTACTATTCACTATGGTTAGACATTACACGTCCATGTTAGCCGATCTTCATGGGCTAGCATTGCGCATTTGCAAAGGGGTGGATCTATCGAGGAAGATTACTGCATACTACTAAGATTTTTCTAATTAAAAAGATAACCCTTAGACAAGCTACAGAGTGGCAAAATATGTCGATTCGTTAGGGTGATCTTGGTTTACTCTTCAGTATGCTTAGACATTACACGTCCATCTTAGCCGATCGTCATGGGCTAGCATTGAGCATTTGAAAAGGGGTGGATCTATCGAGGAATATTATTGCATACTAGTAAGATTTTTTTAATTAAAAAGTTAACCCTTAGTCAAGCTACAGAGTAGCAGAATGTGTCGATTCGTTAGGGTGATCTTGGTTTACTATTCACTATGGTTAGACATTACACGTCCATGTTAGCCGATCTTCATGGGCTAGCATTGGGCATTTGCAAAGGGGTGGATCTATCAAGGAATGTTACTGCATGGTACTAAGATTTTTTTAATTAAAAAGTTAACCCTTAGACAAGCTACAGAGTAGCACAATATGTCGATTCGTTAGGGTGATCTTGGTTTACTATTCACTATGATTAGACATTACACGTCCATGTTAGCCGATCTTCATGGGCTAGCATTGCGCATTTGCAAAGGGGTGGATCTATCGAGGAAGATTACTGCATGCTACTAAGATTTTTCTAATTAAAAAGATAACCCTTAGACAAGCTACAGAGTAGCAAAATATGTCGATTCGTTAGGGTGATCTTGGTTTACTCTTCACTATGCTTAGACATTACACGTCCATCTTAGCCGATCGTCATGGGCTAGCATTGAGCATTTGAAAAGGGGTGGATCTATCGAGGAATATTATTGCATACTAGTAAGATTTTTTTAGTTAAAAAGTTAACCCTTAGCCAAGCTACAGAGTAGCAGAATATGTCGATTAGTTAGGGTGATCTTGGTTTACTCTTCACTATGCTTAGACATTACACGTCCATCTTAGCCGATCGTCATGGCCTAGCATTTTGCATTTGCAAAGGGGTAGATCTATCAAGGAATGTTACTGCATGCTACTAAGATTTTTTTAATTAAAAAGTTAACCCCTAGACAAGCTAGAGAGTAGCAAAATATGCCGATTCGTTAGGGTGATCTTGGTTTACTATTCACTATGGTTAGACATTACACGTCCATGTTAGCCGATCGCCATGGGCTAGCATTGAGCATTTGCAAAGGGGTAGATCTGTCAAGGAATGTTACTGCATGCTACTAAAGATTTTTTTAATTAAAAAGTTAACCCTTAGACAAGCTACAGAGTAGCAAAATATGTCGATTCGTTAGGGTGATCTTGGTTTACTACTCACTATGGTTAGACATTACACGTTCGTATTAGCCGATCGTCATGGGCTAGCATTGAGGATTTGCAAAGGGGTAGATCTATCAAGGAATGTTACTGCATGCTACTAAGAATTTTTTAATTAAAAAGTTAACCCTTAGACAAGCTAAAGAGTAGCAAAATATGTCGATTCGTTAGGGTGATCTTGGTTTACTACTCACTATGGTTAGACATTACACGTTCGTATTAGCCGATCGTCATGGGCTAGCATTGAGCATTTGCAAAGGGGTAGATCTATCAAGGAATGTTACTGCATGCTACTAAGATTTTTTTAATTAAAAAGTTAACCCTTAGACAAGCTAAAGAGTAGCAAAATATGTCGATTCGTTAAGGTGATCTTGGTTTACTATTCGCTGTGGTTAGACACTACACGTCCATGTTAGCCGATCTTCATGGGCTAGCATTGCGCATTTGCAAAGGAGTAGATCTATCAAGGAATGTTACTGCATGCTACTAAGATTTTTTTAATTAAAAAGTTAACCCTTAGACAAGCTACAGAGTAGCAAAATATGTCGATTCGTTAGGGTGATCTTGGTTTACTATTCGCTGTGGTTAGACACTACACGTCCATGTTAGCCGATCTTCATGGGCTAGCATTGCGCATTTGCAAAGGGGTAGATCTATCAAGGAATGTTACTGCATGCTACTAAGATTTTTTTAATTAAAAAGTTAACCCTTAGCCAAGCTACAGAGTAGCAGAATATGTCGATTAGTTAGGGTGATCTTGGTTTACTCTTCACTATGCTTAGACATTACACGTCCATCTTAGCCGATCGTCATGGCCTAGCATTTTGCATTTGCAAAGGGGTAGATCTATCAAGGAATGTTACTGCATGCTACTAAGATTTTTTTAATTAAAAAGTTAACCCCTAGACAAGCTAGAGAGTAGCAAAATATGCCGATTCGTTAGGGTGATCTTGGTTTACTATTCACTATGGTTAGACATTACACGTAGATGTTAGCCGATCTTCATGGGCTAGCATTGGGCATTTGCAAAGGGGTGTATCTATCGAGGAAGATTACTGCATACTACTAAGATTTTTTTAATTAAAAAGATAACACTTAGACAAGCTACAGAGTAGCGTGTTTTGTCGATTAGTTACGATGATCTTGGTTTATTGTTCACTATGGTTAGACATTACACGTCCGTGTTAGCCGATCGTCATGGGCTAGCATTGAGCATTTGCAAAGGGGTAGATTTTCAAGGAATGTTACTGCTGCTACTAAGATTTTTTTAATTAAAAAGTTAACCCTTAGCTAAGCTACAGAGCAGCACAATATGTCGATTCGTTAGGGTGATCTTGGTTTACTATTCACTATGGTTAGACATTACACGTCCATGTTAGCCGATCTTCATGGGCTAGCATCGCGCATTTGCAAAGGGGTGGATCTATCGAGGAAGATTACTGCATACTACTAAGATTTTTCTAATTAAAAAGATAACCCTTAGACAAGCTACAGAGTAGCAAAATATGTCGATTCGTTAGGGTGATCTTGGTTTACTCTTCACTATGCTTAGACATTACACGTCCATCTTAGCCGATCGTCATGGGCTAGCATTGAGCATTTGAAAAGGGGTGGATCTATCGAGGAATATTATTGCATACTAGTAAGATTTTTTTAATTAAAAAGTTAACCCTTAGCCAAGCTACAGAGTAGCAGAATATGTCGATTCGTTAGGGTGATCTTGGTTTACTATTCACTATGGTTAGACATTACACGTCCGTGTTAGCCGATCTTCATGGGCTAGCATCGCGCATTTGCAAAGGGGTGGATCTATCGAGGAAGATTACTGCATACTACTAAGATTTTTCTAATTAAAAAGATAACCCTTAGACAAGCTACAGAGTAGCAAAATATGTCGATTCGTTAGGGTGATCTTGGTTTACTCTTCACTATGCTTAGACATTACACGTCCATCTTAGCCGATCGTCATGGGCTAGCATTGAGCATTTGAAAAGGGGTGGATCTATCGAGGAATATTATTGCATACTAGTAAGATTTTTTAATTAAAAGTTAACCCTTAGCCAAGCTACAGAGTAGCAGAATGTGTCGTTTCGTTAGGGTGATCTTGTTTACTATTCACTATGGTTAGACATTACACGTCCATGTTAGCCGATCTTCATGGGCTAGCATTGGGCATTTGCAAAGGGGTGTATCTATCGAGGAAGATTACTGCATACTACTAAGATTTTTTTAATTAAAAAGTTAACCCTTAGCCAAGCTACAGAGTAGCAGAATATGTCGGTTCCTTAGGGTGATCTTGGTTTACTATTCACTATGGTTAGACATTACACGTCCATGTTAGCCGATCTTCATGGGCTAGCATTGGGCATTTGCAAAGGGGTATATCTATCGAGGAAGATTACTGCATACTACTAAGATTTTTTTAATTAAAAAGTTAACCCTTAGCCAAGCTACAGAGTAGCAGCCTATGTCGATTTGTTACGCTGATCATGGTTTACAATTCACTATGGTTAGACATTACACGTCCGTGTTAGCCGATCATCGTGGGCTAGCATTGAGTATTTGCAAAGGGGTGGATCTATCAAGGAATGTTACTGCATGGTACTAAGATTTTTTTTAATTAAAAAGTTAACCCTTAGACAAGCTACAGAGTAGCACAATATGTCGATTCGTTAGGGTGATCTTGGTTTACTATTCACTATGGTTAGACATTACACGTCCGTGTTAGCCGATCGTCATAGGCTAGCATTGGGCATTTGCAAAGGGGTGTATCTATCGAAGAAGATTACTGCATACTACTAAGATTTTTTTAATTAAAAAGATAACACTTAGACAAGCTACAGAGTAGCGTGTTTTGTCGATTAGTTACGATGATCTTGGTTTATTGTTCACTATGGTTAGACATTACACGTCCGTGTTAGCCGATCGTCATGGGCTAGCATTGAGCATTTGCAAAGGGGTAGATTTTCAAGGAATGTTACTGCTGCTACTAAGATTTTTTTAATTAAAAAGTTAACCCTTAGCTAAGCTACAGAGCAGCACAATATGTCGATTCGTTAGGGTGATCTTGGTTTACTATTCACTATGGTTAGACATTACACGTCCATGTTAGCCGATCTTCATGGGCTAGCATTGCGCATTTGCAAAGGGGTGGATCTATCGAGGAATATTATTGCATACTAGTAAGATTTTTTTAATTAAAAAGTTAACCCTTAGCCAAGCTACAGAGTAGCAGAATGTGTCGATTCGTTAGGGTGATCTTGGTTTACTATTCACTATGGTTAGACATTACACGTCCATGTTAGCCGATCTTCATGGGCTAGCATTGCGCATTTGCAAAGGGGTGGATCTATCGAGGAAGATTACTGCATACTACTAAGATTTTTCTAATTAAAAAGATAACCCTTAGACAAGCTACAGAGTAGCAAAATATGTCGATTCGTTAGGGTGATCTTGGTTTACTCTTCACTATGCTTAGACATTACACGTCCATCTTAGCCGATCGTCATGGGCTAGCATTGAGCATTTGAAAAGGGGTGGATCTATCGAGGAATATTATTGCATACTAGTAAGATTTTTTTAATTAAAAAGTTAACCCTTAGCCAAGCTACAGAGTAGCAGAATATGTCGATTCGTTAGGGTGATCTTGGTTTACTATTCACTATGGTTAGACATTACACGTCCGTGTTAGCCGATCGTCATGGGCTAGCATTGAGCATTTGCAAAGGGGTAGATTTATCAAGGAATGTTACTGCTGCTACTAAGATTTTTTTAATTAAAAAGTTAACCCTTAGCCAAGCTACAGAGTAGCAGCCTATGTCGATTTGTTACGCTGATCATGTTTTACAATTCACTATGGTTAGACATTACACGTCCGTGTTAGCCGATCGTCGTGGGCTAGCATTGAGTATTTGCAAAGGGGTGGATCTATCAAGGAATGTTACTGCATGGTACTAAGATTTTTTTAATTAAAAAGTTAACCCTTAGACAAGCTACAGAGTAGCACAATATGTCGATTCGTTAGGGTGATCTTGGTTTACTATTCACAATGGTTAGACATTACACGTCCATGTTAGCCGATCTTCATGGGCTAGCATTGAGCATTTGAAAAGGGGTGGATCTATCGAGGAATATTATTGCATACTAGCAAGATTTTTTTAATCAAAAAGTTAACCCTTAGCCAAGCTACAGAGTAGCAGAATGTGTCCTTTCGTTAGGGTGATCTTGGTTTACTATTCACTATGGTTAGACATTACACGTCCATGTTAGCCGATCTTCATGGGCTAGCATTGGGCATTTGCAAAGGGGTGTATCTATCGAGGAAGATTACTGCATACAACTAAGATTTTTTTAATTAAAAAGTTAACCCTTAGCCAAGCTACAGAGTAGCAGAATATGTCGGTTCCTTAGGGTGATCTTGGTTTACTATTCACTATGGTTAGACATTACACGTCCATGTTAGCCGATCTTCATGGGCTAGCATTGGGCATTTGCAAAGGGGTGTATCTATCGAGGAAGATTACTGCATACTACTAAGATTTTTTTAATTAAAAAGTTAACCCTTAGCCAAGCTACAGAGTAGCAGCCTATGTCGATTTGTTACGCTGATCATGGTTTACAATTCACTATGGTTAGACATTACACGTCCGTGTTAGCCGATCGTCGTGGGCTAGCATTGAGTATTTGCAAAGGGGTGGATCTATCAAGGAATGTTACTGCATGGTACTAAGATTTTTTAATTAAAAAGTTAACCCTTAGACAAGCTACAGAGTAGCACAATATGTCGATTCGTTAGGGTGATCTTGGTTTACTATTCACTATGGTTAGACATTACACGTCCGTGTTAGCCGATCGTCATGGGCTAGCATTGGGCATTTGCAAAGGGGTGTATCTATCGAGGAAGATTACTGCATACTACTAAGATTTTTTTAATTAAAAAGATAACACTTAGACAAGCTACAGAGTAGCGTGTTTTGTCGATTAGTTACGATGATCTTGGTTTATTGTTCACTATGGTTAGACATTACACGTCCGTGTTAGCCGATCGTCATGGGCTAGCATTGAGCATTTGCAAAGGGGTAGATTTTCAAGGAATGTTACTGCTGCTACTAAGATTTTTTTAATTAAAAAGTTAACCCTTAGCTAAGCTACAGAGCAGCACAATATGTCGATTCGTTAGGGTGATCTTGGTTTACTATTCACTATGGTTAGACATTACACGTCCATGTTAGCCGATCTTCATGGGCTAGCTTTGCGCATTTGCAAAGGGGTGGATCTATCGAGGAAGATTACTGCATACTACTAAGATTTTTCTAATTAAAAAGATAACCCTTAGACAAGCTACAGAGTAGCAAAATATGTCGATTCGTTAGGGTGATCTTGGTTTACTCTTCACTATGCTTAGACATTACACGTCCATCTTAGCCGATCGTCATGGGCTAGCATTGAGCATTTGAAAAGGGGTGGATCTATCGAGGAATATTATTGCATACTAGTAAGATTTTTTTAATTAAAAAGTTAACCCTTAGCCAAGCTACAGAGTAGCAGAATGTGTCGATTCGTTAGGGTGATCTTGGTTTACTATTCACTATGGTTAGACATTACACGTCCATGTTAGCCGATCTTCATGGGCTAGCATTGGGCATTTGCAAAGGGGTGTATCTATCGAGGAAGATTACTGCATACTACTAAGATTTTTTTAATTAAAAAGATAACACTTAGACAAGCTACAGAGTAGCGTGTTTTGTCGATTAGTTACGATGATCTTGGTTTATTGTTCACTATGGTTAGACATTACACGTCCGTGTTAGCCGATCGTCGTGGGCTAGCATTGAGTATTTGCAAAGGGGTGGATCTATCGAGGAAGATTACTGCATACTACTAAGATTTTTCTAATTAAAAAGATAACCCTTAGACAAGCTACAGAGTAGCAAAATATGTCGATTCGTTAGGGTGATCTTGGTTTACTCTTCACTATGCTTAGACATTACACGTCCATCTTAGCCGATCGTCATGGGCTAGCATTGAGCATTTGAAAAGGGGTGGATCTATCGAGGAATATTATTGCATACTAGTAAGATTTTTTTAATTAAAAAGTTAACCCTTAGCCAAGCTACAGAGTAGCAGAATGTGTCGATTCGTTAGGGTGATCTTGGTTTACTATTCACTATGGTTAGACATTACACGTCCATGTTAGCCGATCTTCATGGGCTAGCATTGGGCATTTGCAAAGGGGTGTATCTATCGAGGAAGATTACTGCATACTACTAAGATTTTTTTAATTAAAAAGATAACACTTAGACAAGCTACAGAGTAGCGTGTTTTGTCGATTAGTTACGATGATCTTGGTTTATTGTTCACTATGGTTAGACATTACACGTCCGTGTTAGCCGATCGTCATGGGCTAGCATTGAGCATTTGCAAAGGGGTAGATTTTCAAGGAATGTTACTGCTGCTACTAAGATTTTTTTAATTAAAAAGTTAACCCTTAGCTAAGCTACAGAGCAGCACAATATGTCGATTCGTTAGGGTGATCTTGGTTTACTATTCACTATGGTTAGACATTACACGTCCATGTTAGCCGATCTTCATGGGCTAGCTTTGCGCATTTGCAAAGGGGTGGATCTATCGAGGAAGATTACTGCATACTACTAAGATTTTTCTAATTAAAAAGATAACCCTTAGACAAGCTACAGAGTAGCAAAATATGTCGATTCGTTAGGGTGATCTTGGTTTACTCTTCACTATGCTTAGACATTACACGTCCATCTTAGCCGATCGTCATGGGCTAGCATTGAGCATTTGAAAAGGGGTGGATCTATCGAGGAATATTATTGCATACTAGTAAGATTTTTTTAATTAAAAAGTTAACCCTTAGCCAAGCTACAGAGTAGCAGAATATGTCGATTCGTTAGGGTGATCTTGGTTTACTATTCACTATGGTTAGACATTACACGTCCGTGTTAGCCGATCGTCATGGGCTAGCATTGAGCATTTGCAAAGGGGTAGATTTATCAAGGAATGTTACTGCATGGTACTAAGATTTTTTTAATTAAAAAGTTAACCCTTAGACAAGCTACAGAGTAGCACAATATGTCGATTCGTTAGGGTGATCTTGGTTTACTATTCACAATGGTTAGACATTACACGTCCATGTTAGCCGATCTTCATGGGCTAGCATTGAGCATTTGAAAAGGGGTGGATCTATCGAGGAATATTATTGCATACTAGCAAGATTTTTTTAATCAAAAAGTTAACCCTTAGCCAAGCTACAGAGTAGCAGAATGTGTCGATTAGTTAGGGTGATCTTGGTTTACTATTCACTATGGTTAGACATTACACGTCCATGTTAGCCGATCTTCATGGGCTAGCATTGGGCATTTGCAAAGGGGTGTATCTATCGAGGAAGATTACTGCATACTACTAAGATTTTTTTAATTAAAAAGATAACACTTAGACAAGCTACAGAGTAGCGTGTTTTGTCGATTAGTTACGATGATCTTGGTTTATTGTTCACTATGGTTAGACATTACACGTCCGTGTTAGCCGATCGTCATGGGCTAGCATTGAGCATTTGCAAAGGGGTAGATTTTCAAGGAATGTTACTGCTGCTACTAAGATTTTTTTAATTAAAAAGTTAACCCTTAGCTAAGCTACAGAGCAGCACAATATGTCGATTCGTTAGGGTGATCTTGGTTTACTATTCACTATGGCTAGACATTACACGTCCATGTTAGCCGATCTTCATGGGCTAGCATCGCGCATTTGCAAAGGGGTGGATCTATCGAGGAAGATTACTGCATACTACTAAGATTTTTCTAATTAAAAAGATAACCCTTAGACAAGCTACAGAGTAGCAAAATATGTCGATTCGTTAGGGTGATCTTGGTTTACTCTTCACTATGCTTAGACATTACACGTCCATCTTAGCCGATCGTCATGGGCTAGCATTGAGCATTTGAAAAGGGGTGGATCTATCGAGGAATATTATTGCATACTAGTAAGATTTTTTTAATTAAAAAGTTAACCCTTAGCCAAGCTACAGAGTAGCAGAATATGTCGATTCGTTAGGGTGATCTTGGTTTACTATTCACTATGGTTAGACATTACACGTCCGTGTTAGCCGATCGTCATGGGCTAGCATTGAGCATTTGCAAAGGGGTAGATTTATCAAGGAATGTTACTGCATGGTACTAAGATTTTTTTAATTAAAAAGTTAACCCTTAGACAAGCTACAGAGTAGCACAATATGTCGATTCGTTAGGGTGATCTTGGTTTACTATTCACAATGGTTAGACATTACACGTCCATGTTAGCCGATCTTCATGGGCTAGCATTGAGCATTTGAAAAGGGGTGGATCTATCGAGGAATATTATTGCATACTAGCAAGATTTTTTTAATCAAAAAGTTAACCCTTAGCCAAGCTA
The DNA here is from genome assembly GCF_964341445.2 of Mesoplodon mirus. NCBI lineage: Eukaryota > Metazoa > Chordata > Mammalia > Artiodactyla > Ziphiidae > Mesoplodon > Mesoplodon mirus. Next base: position 29,808 of record NW_028294249.1, on the reverse strand, counting down.
CAGAGTAGCAGAATGTGTCGTTTCGTTAGGGTGATCTTGGTTTACTATTCACTATGGTTAGACATTACACGTCCATGTTAGCCGATCTTAATGGGCTAGCATTGGGCATTTGCAAAGGGGTCTATCTATCGAGGAAGATTACTGCATACTAGTAAGATTTTTTTAATTAAAAAGTTAACCCTTAGCCAAGCTACAGAGTAGCAGAATATGTCGATTCGTTAGGGTGATCTTGGTTTACTATTCACTATGGTTAGACATTACACGTCCGTGTTAGCCGATCGTCATGGGCTAGCATTGAGCATTTGCAAAGGGGTAGATTTATCAAGCAATGTTACTGCATGGTACTAAGATTTTTTTAATTAAAAAGTTAACCCTTAGACAAGCTACAGAGTAGCACAATATGTCGATTCGTTAGGGTGATCTTGGTTTACTATTCACAATGGTTAGACATTACACGTCCATGTTAGCCGATCTTCATGGGCTAGCATTGAGCATTTGAAAAGGGGTGGATCTATCGAGGAATATTATTGCATACTAGCAAGATTTTTTTAATCAAAAAGTTAACCCTTAGCCAAGCTACAGAGTAGCAGAATGTGTCGTTTCGTTAGGGTGATCTTGGTTTACTATTCACTATGGTTAGACATTACACGTCCATGTTAGCCGATCTTCATGGGCTAGCATTGGGCATTTGCAAAGGGGTGTATCTATCGAGGAAGATTACTGCATACTACTAAGATTTTTTTAATTAAAAAGTTAACCCTTAGCCAAGCTACAGAGTAGCAGAATATGTCGGTTCCTTAGGGTGATCTTGGTTTACTATTCACTATGGTTAGACATTACACGTCCATGTTAGCCGATCTTCATGGGCTAGCATTGGGCATTTGCAAAGGGGTGTATCTATCGAGGAAGATTACTGCATACTACTAAGATTTTTTTAATTAAAAAGTTAACCCTTAGCCAAGCTACAGAGTAGCAGCCTATGTCGATTTGTTACGCTGATCATGGTTTACAATTCACTATGGTTAGACATTACACGTCCGTGTTAGCCGATCGTCGTGGGCTAGCATTGAGTATTTGCAAAGGGGTGGATCTATCAAGGAATGTTACTGCATGGTACTAAGATTTTTTTAATTAAAAAGTTAACCCTTAGACAAGCTACAGAGTAGCACAATATGTCGATTCGTTAGGGTGATCTTGGTTTACTATTCACAATGGTTAGACATTACACGTCCATGTTAGCCGATCTTCATGGGCTAGCATTGCGCATTTGCAAAGGGGTGGATCTATCGAGGAATATTATTGCATACTAGTAAGATTTTTTTAATTAAAAAGTTAACCCTTAGCCAAGCTACAGAGTAGCAGAATGTGTCGATTCGTTAGGGTGATCTTGGTTTACTATTCACTATGGTTAGACATTACACGTCCATGTTAGCCGATCTTCATGGGCTAGCATTGCGCATTTACAAAGGGGTGGATCTATCGAGGAAGATTACTGCATACTACTAAGATTTTTCTAATTAAAAAGATAACCCTTAGACAAGCTACAGAGTAGCAAAATATGTCGATTCGTTAGGGTGATCTTGGTTTACTCTTCACTATGCTTAGACATTACACGTCCATCTTAGCCGATCGTCATGGGCTAGCATTGAGCATTTGAAAAGGGGTGGATCTATCGAGGAATATTATTGCATACTAGTAAGATTTTTTTAATTAAAAAGTTAACCCTTAGCCAAGCTACAGAGTAGCAGAATATTTCGATTCGTTAGGGTGATCTTGGTTTACTATTCACTATGGTTAGACATTACACGTCCATGTTAGCCGATCTTCATGGGCTAGCATTGGGCATTTGCAAAGGAGTGTATCTATCGAGGAAGGTTACTGCATACTACTAAGATTTTTTTAATTAAAAAGATAACACTTAGACAAGCTACAGAGTAGCGTGTTTTGTCGATTAGTTACGATGATCTTGGTTTATTGTTCACTATGGTTAGACATTACACGTCCGTGTTAGCCGATCGTCATGGGCTAGCATTGAGCATTTGCAAAGGGGTAGATTTTCAAGGAATGTTACTGCTGCTACTAAGATTTTTTTAATTAAAAAGTTAACCCTTAGCCAAGCTACAGAGTAGCACAATATGTCGATTCGTTAGGGTGATCTTGGTTTACTATTCACTATGGTTAGACATTACACGTCCATGTTAGCCGATCTTCATGGGCTAGCATTGAGCATTTGCAAAGGGGTAGATTTATCAAGGAATGTTACTGCTGCTACTAAGATTATTTTAATTAAAAAGTTAACCCTTAGCCAAGCTACAGAGTAGCAGCATATGTCGAATTGTTACGCTGATCATGGTTTACAATTCACTATGGTTAGACATTACACGTCCGTGTTAGCCGATCGTCGTGGGCTAGCATTGAGTATTTGCAAAGGGGTGGATCTATCAAGGAATGTTACTGCATGGTACTAAGATTTTTTTAATTAAAAAGTTAACCCTTAGCCAAGCTACAGAGTAGCACAATATGTCGATTCGTTAGGGTGATCTTGGTTTACTATTCACCATGGTTAGACATTACACGTCCATGTTAGCCGATCTTCATGGGCTAGCATTGAGCATTTGCAAAGGGGTGGATCTATCGAGGAAGATTACTGCATGCTACTAAGATTTTTTTAATTAAAAAGTTAACCCTTAGACAAGCTACAGAGTAGCACAATATGTCGATTCCTTAGGGTGATCTTGGTTTACTATTCACTATGGTTAGACATTACACGTCCGTGTTAGCCGATCGTCATGGGCTAGCATTGAGCATTTGCAAAGGGGTAGATCTATCAAGGAATGTACTGCATGCTACTAAGATTTTTTAATTAAAAAGATAACCCTTAGACAAGCTACAGAATAGCAAAATATGTCGATTCGTTGGGGTGATCTTGGTTTACAATTCACTATGCTTAGACATTACACGTCCATCTTAGCCGATCGTCATGGGCTAGCATTGGGCATTTGCAAAGGGGTGGATCTATCGAGGAAGATTACTGCATACTACTAAGATTTTTCTAATTAAAAAGATAACCCTTAGACAAGCTACAGAGTAGCAAAATATGTCGATTCGTTAGGGTGATCTTGGTTTACTATTCACTATGGTTAGACATTACACGTCCGTGTTAGCCGATCGTCATGGGCTAGCATTGAGCATTTGCAAAGGGGTAGATTTATCAAGGAATGTTACTGCTGCTACTAAGATTTTTTTAATTAAAAAGTTAACCCTTAGCCAAGCTACAGAGTAGCAGCCTATGTCGATTTGTTACGCTGATCATGGTTTACAATTCACTATGGTTAGACATTACACGTCCGTCTTAGCCGATCGTGGTGGGCTAGCATTGAGTATTTGCAAAGGGGTGGATCTATCAAGGAATGTTACTGCATGGTACTAAGATTTTTTTAATTAAAAGTTAACCCTTAGACAAGCTACAGAGTAGCACAATATGTCGATTCGTTAGGGTGATCTCGGTTAACTATTCACAATGGTTAGACATTACACGTCCATGTTAGCCAATCTTCATGGGCTAGCATTGCGCATTTGCAAAGGGGTGGATCTATCGAGGAATATTATTGCATACTAGTAAGATTTTTTTAATTAAAAAGTTAACCCTTAGCCAAGCTACAGAGTAGCAGAATGTGTCGATTCGTTAGGGTGATTTTGGTTTACTATTCACTATGGTTAGACATTACACGTCCGTGTTAGCCGATCGTCATGGGCTAGCATTGGGCATTTGCAAAGGGGTGGATCTATCGAGGAAGATTACTGCATACTACTAAGATTTTTCTAATTAAAAAGATAACCCTTAGACAAGCTACAGAGTAGCAAAATATGTCGATTCGTTGGGGTGATCTTGGTTTACTATTCACTATGCTTAGACATTACACGTCCATCTTAGCCGATCGTCATGGGCTAGCATTGGGCATTTGCAAAGGGGTGGATCTATCGAGGAAGATTACTGCATACTACTAAGATTTTTCTAATTAAAAAGATAACCCTTAGACAAGCTACAGAGTAGCAAAATATGTCGATTCGTTAGGGTGATCTTGGTTTACTATTCACTATGGTTAGACATTACACGTCCGTGTTAGCCGATCGTCATGGGCTAGCATTGAGCATTTGCAAAGGGGTAGATTTATCAAGGAATGTTACTGCTGCTACTAAGATTTTTTTAATTAAAAAGTTAACCCTTAGCCAAGCTACAGAGTAGCAGCCTATGTCGATTTGTTACGCTGATCATGGTTTACAATTCACTATGGTTAGACATTACACGTCCGTGTTAGCCGATCGTCGTGGGCTAGCATTGAGTATTTGCAAAGGGGTGGATCTATCAAGGAATGTTACTGCATGGTACTAAGATTTTTTTAATTAAAAAGTTAACCCTTAGACAAGCTACAGAGTAGCACAATATGTCGATTCGTTAGGGTGATCTTGGTTTACTATTCACAATGGTTAGACATTACACGTCCATGTTAGCCGATCTTCATGGGCTAGCATTGCGCATTTGCAAAGTGGTGGATCTATCGAGGAATATTATTGCATACTAGTAAGATTTTTTTTATTAAAAAGTTAACCCTTAGCCAAGCTACAGAGTAGCAGAATGTGTCGATTCGTTAGGGTGATCTTGGTTTACTATTCACCAGGGTTAGACATTACACGTCCATGTTAGCCGATCTTCATGGGCTAGCATTGCGCATTTGCAAAGGGGTGGATCTATCGAGGAAGATTACTGCATACTACTAAGATTTTTCTAATTAAAAAGATAACCCTTAGACAAGCTACAGAGTAGCAAAATATGTCGATTCGTTAGGGTGATCTTGGTTTACTCTTCACTATGCTTAGACATTACAAGTCCATCTTAGCCGATCGTCATGGGCTAGCATTGAGCATTTGAAAAGGGGTGGATCTATCGAGGAATATTATTACATACTAGTAAGATTTTTTTAATTAAAAAGTTAACCATTAGCTAAGCTACAGAGTAGCACAATATGTCGATTCGTTAGGGTGATCTTGGTTTACTATTCACAATGGTTAGACATTACACGTCCATGTTAGCCGATCGTCATGGGCTAGCATTGAGCATTTGAAAAGGGGTGGATCTATCGAGGAATATTATTGCATACTAGTAAGATTTTTTTAATTAAAAAGTTAACCCTTAGCCAAGCTACAGAGTAGCAGAATATGTCGATTCGTTAGGGTGATCTTGGTTTACTATTCACAATGGTTAGACATTACACGTCCATGTTAGCCGATCGTCATGGGCTAGCATTGAGCATTTGAAAAGGGGTGGATCTATCGAGGAATATTATTGCATACTAGTAAGATTTTTTTAATTAAAAAGTTAACCCTTAGCCAAGCTACAGAGTAGCAGAATATGTCGATTCGTTAGGGTGATCTTGGTTTACTATTCACTATGGTTAGACATTACACGTCCGTGTTAGCCGATCGTCATGGGCTAGCATTGAGCATTTGCAAAGGGGTAGATTTATCAAGGAATGTTACTGCTGCTACTAAGATTTTTTTAATTAAAAAGTTAACCCTTAGCCAAGCTACAGAGTAGCAGCCTGTGTCGATTTGTTACGCTGATCATGGTTTACAATTCACTATGGTTAGACATTACACGTCCGTGTTAGCCGATCGTCGTGGGCTAGCATTGAGTATTTGCAAAGGGGTGGATCTATCGAGGAATATTATTGCATACTAGTAAGATTTTTTTAATTAAAAAGTTAACCCTTAGCCAAGCTACAGAGTAGCAGAATGTGTCGATTCGTTAGGGTGATCTTGGTTTACTATTCACTATGGTTAGACATTACACGTCCATGTTAGCCGATCTTCATGGGCTAGCATTGCGCATTTGCAAAGGGGTGGATCTATCGAGGAAGATTACTGCATACTACTAAGATTTTTCTAATTAAAAAGATAACCCTTAGACAAGCTACAGAGTAGGAAAATATGTCGATTCGTTAGGGTGATCTTGGTTTACTCTTCACTATGCTTAGACATTACACGTCCATCTTAGCCGATCGTCATGGGCTATCATTGAGCATTTGAAAAGGGGTGGATCTATCGAGGAATATTATTGCATACTAGTAAGATTTTTTTAATTAAAAAGTTAACCCTTAGCCAAGCTACAGAGTAGCAGAATATGTCGATTCGTTAGGGTGATCTTGGTTTACTAATCACTATGGTTAGACATTACACGTCCATGTTAGCCGATCTTCATGGGCTAGCATTGGGCATTTGGAAAGGAGTGTATCTATCGAGGAAGGTTACTGCATACTACTAAGATTTTTTTAATTAAAAAGATAACACTTAGACAAGCTACAGAGTAGCGTGTTTTGTCGATTAGTTACGATGATCTTGGTTTATTGTTCACTATGGTTAGACATTACACGTCCGTGTTAGCCGATCGTCATGGGCTAGCATTGAGCCTTTGCAAAGGGGTAGATTTTCAAGGAATGTTACTGCTGCAACTAAGATTTTTTTAATTAAAAAGTTAACCCTTAGCCAAGCTACAGAGTAGCACAATATGTCGATTCGTTAGGGTGATCTTGGTTTACTATTCACTATGGTTAGACATTACACGTCCATGTTAGCCGATCTTCATGGGCTAGCATTGCGCAATTGCAAAGGGGTGGATCTATCGAGGAATATTATTGCATACTAGTAAGATTTTTTTAATTAAAAAGTTAACCCTTAGCCAAGCTACAGAGTAGCAGCATATGTGGATTTGTTACGCTGATCATGGTTTACAATTCACTATGGTTAGACATTACACGTCCGTGTTAGCCGATCGTCGTGGGCTAGCATTGAGTATTTGCAAAGGGGTGGATCTATCAAGGAATGTTACTGCATGGTACTAAGATTTTTTTAATTAAAAAGTTAACCCTTAGACAAGCTACAGAGTAGCACAATATGTCGATTCGTTAGGGTGATCTTGGTTTACTATTCACAATGGTTAGACATTACACGTCCATGTTAGCCGATCTTCATGGGCTAGCATTGCGCATTTGCAAAGGGGTGGATCTATCGAGGAATATTATTGCATACTAGTAAGATTTTTTTAATTAAAAAGTTAACCCTTAGCCAAGCTACAGAGTAGCAGAATGTGTCGATTCGTTAGGGTGATCTTGGTTTACTATTCACTATGGTTAGACATTACACGTCCATGTTAGCCGATCTTCATGGGCTAGCATTGCGCATTTGCAAAGGGGTGGATCTATGGAGGAAGATTACTGCATAATACTAAGATTTTTCTAATTAAAAAGATAACCCTTAGACAAGCTACAGAGTAGCAAAATATGTCGATTCGTTAGGGTGATCTTGGTTTACTATTCACTATGGTTAGACATTACACGTCCATGTTAGCCGATCTTCATGGGCTAGCATTGCGCATTTGCAAAGGGGTGGATCTATCGTGGAAGATTACTGCATACTACTAAGATTTTTTTAATTAAAAAGTTAACCCTTAGCCAAGCTACAGAGTAGCAGAATGTGTCGATTCGTTAGGGTGATCTTGGTTTACTATTCACTATGGTTAGACATTACACGTCCATGTTAGCCGATCTTCATGGGCTAGCATTGCGCATTTGCAAAGGGGTGGATCTATCGAGGAAGATTACTGCATACTACTAAGATTTTTCTAATTAAAAAGATAACCCTTAGACAAGCTACAGAGTAGCAAAATATGTCGATTCGTTAGGGTGATCTTGGTTTACTCTTCACTATGCTTAGACATTACACGTCCATCTTAGCCGATCGTCATGGGCTAGCATTGAGCATTTGAAAAGGGGTGGATCTATCGAGGAATATTATTGCATACTAGTAAGATTTTTTTAATTAAAAAGTTAACCCTTAGCCAAGCTACAGAGTAGCAGAATGTGTCGAATCGTTAGGGTGATCTTGGTTTACTATTCACAATGGTTAGACATTACACGTCCATGTTAGCCGATCTTCATGGGCTAGCATTGCGCATTTGCAAAGGGGTGGATCTATCGAGGAAGATTACTGCATACTACTAAGATTTTTTTAATTAAAAAGTTAACCCTTAGCCAAGCTACAGAGTAGCAGAATGTGTCGATTCGTTAGGGTGATCATGGTTTACTATTCACTATGGTTAGACATTACACGTCCATGTTAGCCGATCTTCATGGGCTAGCATTGGGCATTTGCAAAGGAGTGTATCTATCGAGGAAGGTTACTGCTGCAACTAAGATTTTTTTAATTAAAAAGTTAACCCTTAGCCAAGCTACAGAGTAGCACAATATGTCGATTCGTTAGGGTGATCTTGGTTTACTATTCACTATGGTTAGACATTACACGTCCATGTTAGCCGATCTTCATGGGCTAGCATTGCGCAATTGCAAAGGGGTGGATCTATCGAGGAATATTATTGCATACTAGTAAGATTTTTTTAATTAAAAAGTTAACCCTTAGCCAAGCTACAGAGTAGCAGCATATGTGGATTTCTTACGCTGATCATGGTTTACAATTCACTATGGTTAGTCATTACACGTCCGTGTTAGCCGATCGTCGTGGGCTAGCATTGAGTATTTGCAAAGGGGTGGATCTATCAAGGAATCTTACTGCATGGTACTAAGATTTTTCTAATTAAAAAGATAACCCTTAGACAAGCTACAGAGTAGCAAAATATGTCGATTCGTTAGGGTGATCTTGGTTTACTATTCACTATGGTTAGACATTACACGTCCATGTTAGCCGATCTTCATGGGCTAGCATTGCGCATTTGCAAAGGGGTGGATCTATCGAGGAAGATTACTGCATACTACTAAGATTTTTCTAATTAAAAAGATAACCCTTAGACAAGCTACAGAGTAGGAAAATATGTCGATTCGTTAGGGTGATCTTGGTTTACTCTTCACTATGCTTAGACATTACACGTCCATCTTAGCCGATCGTCATGGGCTAGCATTGAGCATTTGAAAAGGGGTGGATCTATCGAGGAATATTATTGCATACTAGTAAGATTTTTTTAATTAAAAAGTTAACCCTTAGCCAAGCTACAGAGTAGCAGAATATGTCGATTCGTTAGGGTGATCTTGGTTTACTATTCACTATGGTTAGACATTACACGTCCATGTTAGCCGATCTTCATGGGCTAGCATTGGGCATTTGCAAAGGAGTGTATCTATCGAGGAAGGTTACTGCATACTACTAAGATTTTTTTAATTAAAAAGATAACACTTAGACAAGCTACAGAGTAGCGTGTTTTGTCGATTAGTTACGATGATCTTGGTTTATTGTTCACTATGGTTAGACATTACACGTCCGTGTTAGCCGATCGTCATGGGCTAGCATTGCGCATTTGAAAAGGGGTGGATCTATGGAGGAAGATTACTGCATAATACTAAGATTTTTCTAATTAAAAAGATAACCCTTAGACAAGCTACAGAGTAGCAAAATATGTCGATTCGTTAGGGTGATCTTGGTTTACTATTCACTATGGTTAGACATTACACGTCCATGTTAGCCGATCTTCATGGGCTAGCATTGCGCATTTGCAAAGGGGTGGATCTATCGTGGAAGATTACTGCATACTACTAAGATTTTTTTAATTAAAAAGTTAACCCTTAGCCAAGCTACAGAGTAGCAGAATGTGTCGATTCGTTAGGGTGATCTTGGTTTACTATTCACTATGGTTAGACATTACACGTCCATGTTAGCCGATCTTCATGGGCTAGCATTGCGCATTTGCAAAGGGGTGGATCTATCGAGGAAGATTACTGCATACTACTAAGATTTTTCTAATTAAAAAGATAACCCTTAGACAAGCTACAGAGTAGCAAAATATGTCGATTCGTTAGGGTGATCTTGGTTTACTCTTCACTATGCTTAGACATTACACGTCCATCTTAGCCGATCGTCATGGGCTAGCATTGAGCATTTGAAAAGGGGTGGATCTATCGAGGAATATTATTGCATACTAGTAAGATTTTTTTAATTAAAAAGTTAACCCTTAGCCAAGCTACAGAGTAGCAGAATGTGTCGATTCGTTAGGGTGATCTTGGTTTACTATTCACAATGGTTAGACATTACACGTCCATGTTAGCCGATCTTCATGGGCTAGCATTGCGCATTTGCAAAGGGGTGGATCTATCGAGGAAGATTACTGCATACTACTAAGATTTTTTTAATTCAAAAGTTAACCCTTAGCCAAGCTACAGAGTAGCAGAATGTGTCGATTCGTTAGGGTGATCTTGGTTTACTATTCACTATGGTTAGACATTACACGTCCATGTTAGCCGATCTTCATGGGCTAGCATTGCGCATTTGCAAAGGGGTGGATCTATCGCGGAAGATTACTGCATACTACTAAGATTTTTCTAATTAAAAAGATAACCCTTAGACAAGCTACAGAGTAGCAAAATATGTCGATTCGTTAGGGTGATCTTGGTTTACTCTTCACTATGCTTAGACATTACACGTCCATCTTAGCCGATCGTCATGGGCTAGCATTGAGCATTTGAAAAGGGGTGGATCTATCGAGGAATATTATTGCATACTAGTAAGATTTTTTTAATTAAAAAGTTAACCCTTAGCCAAGCTACAGAGTAGCAGAATATGTCGATTCGTTAGGGTGATCTTGGTTTACTATTCACTATGGTTAGACATTACACGTCCATGTTAGCCGATCTTCATGGGCTAGCATTGGGCATTTGCAAAGGAGTGTATATTTCGAGGAAGGTTACTGCATACTACTAAGATTTTTTTAATTAAAAAGATAACACTTAGACAAGCTACAGAGTAGCGTGTTTTGTCGATTAGTTACGATGATCTTGGTTTATTGTTCACTATGGTAAGACATTACACGTCCGTGTTAGCCGATCGTCATGGGCTAGCATTGAGCATTTGCAAAGGGGTAGATTTTCAGGGAATGTTACTGCTGCTACTAAGATTTTTTTAATTAAAAAGTTAACCCTTAGCCAAGCTACAGAGTAGCACAATATGTCGATTCGTTAGGGTGATCTTGGTTTACTATTCACTATGGTTAGACATTACACGTCCATGTTAGCCAATCTTCATGGGCTAGCATTGAGCATTTGCAAAGGGGTAGATTTATCAAGGAATGTTACTGCTGCTACTAAGATTTTTTTAATTGAAAAGTTAACCCTTAGCCAAGCTACAGAGTAGCAGAATGTGTCGATTCGTTAGGGTGATCATGGTTTACAATTCACTATGGTTAGACATTACACGTCCGTGTTAGCCGATCGTCGTGGGCTAGCATTGAGTATTTGCAAAGGGGTGGATCTATCAAGGAATGTTACTGCATGGTACTAAGATTTTTTTAATTAAAAAGTTAACCCTTACACAAGCTACAGAGTAGCACAATATGTCGATTCGTTAGGGTGATCTTGGTTTACTATTCACAATGGTTAGACATTACACGTCCATGTTAGCCGATCTTCATGGGCTAGCATTGCGCATTTGCAAAGGGGTGGATCTATCGCGGAAGATTACTGCATAATACTAAGATTTTTCTAATTAAAAAGATAACCCTTAGACAAGCTACAGAGTAGCAAAATATGTCGATTCGTTAGGGTGATCTTGGTTTACTATTCACTATGGTTAGACATTACACGTCCATGTTAGCCGATCTTCATGGGCTAGCATTGCGCATTTGCAAAGGGGTGGATCTATCGTGGAAGATTACTGCATACTACTAAGATTTTTTTAATTAAAAAGTTAACCCTTAGCCAAGCTACAGAGTAGCAGAATGTGTCGATTCGTTAGGGTGATCTTGGTTTACTATTCACTATGGTTAGACATTACACGTCCATGTTAGCCGATCTTCATGGGCTAGCATTGCGCATTTGCAAAGGGGTGGATCTATCGAGGAAGATTACTGCATACTACTAAGATTTTTCTAATTAAAAAGATAACCCTTAGACAAGCTACAGAGTAGCAAAATATGTCGATTCGTTAGGGTGATCTTGGTTTACTCTTCACTATGCTTAGACATTACACGTCCATCTTAGCCGATCGTCATGGGCTAGCATTGAGCATTTGAAAAGGGGTGGATCTATCGAGGATTATTATTGCATACTAGTAAGATTTTTTTAATTAAAAAGTTAACCCTTAGCCAAGCTACAGAGTAGCAGAATGTGTCGATTCGTTAGGGTGATCTTGGTTTACTATTCACAATGGTTAGACATTACACGTCCATGTTAGCCGATCTTCATGGGCTAGCATTGCGCATTTGCAAAGGGGTGGATCTATCGAGGAAGATTACTGCATACTACTAAGATTTTTTTTAATTCAAAAGTTAACCCTTAGCCAAGCTACAGAGTAGCAGAATGTGTCGATTCGTTAGGGTGATCTTGGTTTACTATTCACTATGGTTAGACATTACACGTCCATGTTAGCCGATCTTCATGGGCTAGCATTGCGCATTTGCAAAGGGGTGGATCTATCGCGGAAGATTACTGCATACTACTAAGATTTTTCTAATTAAAAAGATAGCCCTTAGACAAGCTACAGAGTAGCAAAATATGTCGATTCGTTAGGGTGATCTTGGTTTACTCTTCACTATGCTTAGACATTACACGTCCATCTTAGCCGATCGTCATGGGCTAGCATTGAGCATTTGAAAAGGGGTGGATCTATCGAGGAATATTATTGCATACTAGTAAGATTTTTTTAATTAAAAAGTTAACCCTTAGCCAAGCTACAGAGTAGCAGAATATGTCGATTCGTTAGGGTGATCTTGGTTTACTATTCACTATGGTTAGACATTACACGTCCATGTTAGCCGATCTTCATGGGCTAGCATTGGGCATTTGCAAAGGAGTGTATATTTCGAGGAAGGTTACTGCATACTACTAAGATTTTTTTAATTAAAAAGATAACACTTAGACAAGCTACAGAGTAGCGTGTTTTGTCGATTAGTTACGATGATCTTGGTTTATTGTTCACTATGGTAAGACATTACACGTCCGTGTTAGCCGATCGTCATGGGCTAGCATTGAGCATTTGCAAAGGGGTAGATTTTCAAGGAATGTTACTGCTGCTACTAAGATTTTTTTAATTAAAAAGCTAACCCTTAGCCAAGCTACAGAGTAGCACAATATGTCGATTCGTTAGGGTGATCTTGGTTTACTATTCACTATGGTTAGACATTACACGTCCATGTTAGCCAATCTTCATGGGCTAGCATTGAGCATTTGCAAAGGGGTAGATTTATCAAGGAATGTTACTGCTGCTACTAAGATTTTTTTAATTGAAAAGTTAACCCTTAGCCAAGCTACAGAGTAGCAGCATATGTCGATTTGTTACGCTGATCATGGTTTACAATTCACTATGGTTAGACATTACACGTCCGTGTTAGCCGATCGTCGTGGGCTAGCATTGAGTATTTGCAAAGGGGTGGATCTATCAAGGAATGTTACTGCATGGTACTAAGATTTTTTTAATTAAAAAGTTAACCCTTACACAAGCTACAGAGTAGCACAATATGTCGATTCGTTAGGGTGATCTTTGTTTACTATTCACAATGGTTAGACATTACACGTCCATGTTAGCCGATCTTCATGGGCTAGCATTGCGCATTTGCAAAGGGGTGGATCTATCGAGGAATATTATTGCATACTAGTAAGATTTTTTTAATTAAAAAGTTAACCCTTAGCCAAGCTACAGAGTAGCAGAATGTGTCGATTCGTTAGGGTGATCTTGGTTTACTATTCACTATGGTTAGACATTACACGTCCATGTTAGCCGATCTTCATGGGCTAGCATTGCGCATTTGCAAAGGGGTGGATCTATCGAGGAAGATTACTGCATACTACTAAGATTTTTCTAATTAAAAAGATAACCCTTAGACAAGCTACAGAGTAGCAAAATATGTCGATTCGTTAGGGTGATCTTGGTTTACTCTTCAGTATGCTTAGACATTACACGTCCATCTTAGCCGATCGTCATGGGCTAGCATTGAGCATTTGAAAAGGGGTGGATCTATCGAGGAATATTATTGCATACTAGTAAGATTTTTTTAATTAAAAAGTTAACCCTTAGTCAAGCTACAGAGTAGCAGAATGTGTCGATTCGTTAGGGTGATCTTGGTTTACTATTCACTATGGTTAGACATTACACGTCCATGTTAGCCGATCTTCATGGGCTAGCATTGGGCATTTGCAAAGGGGTGGATCTATCAAGGAATGTTACTGCATGGTACTAAGATTTTTTTAATTAAAAAGTTAACCCTTAGACAAGCTACAGAGTAGCACAATATGTCGATTCGTTAGGGTGATCTTGGTTTACTATTCACTATGATTAGACATTACACGTCCATGTTAGCCGATCTTCATGGGCTAGCATTGCGCATTTGCAAAGGGGTGGATCTATCGAGGAAGATTACTGCATGCTACTAAGATTTTTCTAATTAAAAAGATAACCCTTAGACAAGCTACAGAGTAGCAAAATATGTCGATTCGTTAGGGTGATCTTGGTTTACTCTTCACTATGCTTAGACATTACACGTACATCTTAGCCGATCGTCATGGGCTAGCATTGAGCATTTGAAAAGGGGTGGATCTATCGAGGAATATTATTGCATACTAGTAAGATTTTTTTAGTTAAAAAGTTAACCCTTAGCCAAGCTACAGAGTAGCAGAATATGTCGATTAGTTAGGGTGATCTTGGTTTACTCTTCACTATGCTTAGACATTACACGTCCATCTTAGCCGATCGTCATGGCCTAGCATTTTGCATTTGCAAAGGGGTAGATCTATCAAGGAATGTTACTGCATGCTACTAAGATTTTTTTAATTAAAAAGTTAACCCCTAGACAAGCTAGAGAGTAGCAAAATATGCCGATTCGTTAGGGTGATCTTGGTTTACTATTCACTATGGTTAGACATTACACGTCCATGTTAGCCGATCGCCATGGGCTAGCATTGAGCATTTGCAAAGGGGTAGATCTGTCAAGGAATGTTACTGCATGCTACTAAGATTTTTTTAATTAAAAAGTTAACCCTTAGACAAGCTACAGAGTAGCAAAATATGTCGATTCGTTAGGGTGATCTTGGTTTACTACTCACTATGGTTAGACATTACACGTTCGTATTAGCCGATCGTCATGGGCTAGCATTGAGGATTTGCAAAGGGGTAGATCTATCAAGGAATGTTACTGCATGCTACTAAGAATTTTTTAATTAAAAAGTTAACCCTTAGACAAGCTAAAGAGTAGCAAAATATGTCGATTCGTTAGGGTGATCTTGGTTTACTACTCACTATGGTTAGACATTACACGTTCGTATTAGCCGATCGTCATGGGCTAGCATTGAGCATTTGCAAAGGGGTAGATCTATCAAGGAATGTTACTGCATGCTACTAAGATTTTTTTAATTAAAAAGTTAACCCTTAGACAAGCTAAAGAGTAGCAAAATATGTCGATTCGTTAGGGTGATCTTGGTTTACTATTCGCTGTGGTTAGACACTACACGTCCATGTTAGCCGATCTTCATGGGCTAGCATTGCGCATTTGCAAAGGAGTAGATCTATCAAGGAATGTTACTGCATGCTACTAAGATTTTTTTAATTAAAAAGTTAACCCTTAGACAAGCTACAGAGTAGCAAAATATGTCGATTCGTTAGGGTGATCTTGGTTTACTATTCGCTGTGGTTAGACACTACACGTCCATGTTAGCCGATCTTCATGGGCTAGCATTGCGCATTTGCAAAGGGGTAGATCTATCAAGGAATGTTACTGCATGCTACTAAGATTTTTTTAATTAAAAAGTTAACCCCTAGACAAGCTAGAGAGTAGCAAAATATGCCGATTCGTTAGGGTGATCTTGGTTTACTATTCACTATGGTTAGACATTACACGTCCATGTTAGCCGATCGCCATGGGCTAGCATTGCGCATTTGCAAAGGGGTAGATCTATCAAGGAATGTTACTGCATGCTACTAAGATTTTTTTAATTAAAAAGTTAACCCCTAGACAAGCTAGAGAGTAGCAAAATATGCCGATTCGTTAGGGTGATCTTGGTTTACTATTCACTATGGTTAGACATTACACGTCCATGTTAGCCGATCGCCATGGGCTAGCATTGAGCATTTGCAAAGGGGTAGATCTATCAAGGAATGTTACTGCATGCTACTAAGATTTTTTTAATTAAAAAGTTAACCCTTAGACAAGCTACAGAGTAGCAAAATATGTCGATTCGTTAGGGTGATCTTGGTTTACTATGCACTATGGTTAGACATTACACGTCCATGTTAGCCGATCGCCATGGGCTAGCATTGAGCATTTGCAAAGGGGTAGATCTATCAAGGAATGTTACTGCATGCTACTAAGATTTTTTTAATTGAAAAGTTAACCCTTAGACAAGCTACAGAGTAGCAAAATATGTCGATTCGCTAGGGTGATCTTGGTTTACTATGCACTATGGTTAGACATTACACGTTCGTATTAGCCGATCGTCATGGGCTAGCATTGAGCATTTGCAAAGGGGTAGATCTATCAAGGAATGTTACTGCATGCTACTAAGATTTTTTAATTAAAAAGTTAACCCCTAGACAAGCTAGAGAGTAGCAGAATATGTCGATTTGTTACGCTGATCATGGTTTACTATTCACTATGGTTAGACATTACACGTCCATGTTAGCCGATCTTCATGGGCTAGCATTGCGCATTTGCAAAGGAGTAGATCTATCAAGGAATGTTACTGCATGCTACTAAGATTTTTTTAATTAAAAAGTTAACCCTTAGACAAGCTACAGAGTAGCAAAATATGTCGATTCGTTAGGGTGATCTTGGTTTACTATTCACTGTGGTTAGACACTACACGTCCATGTTAGCCGATCTTCATGGGCTAGCATTGCGCATTTGCAAAGGGGTAGATCTATCAAGGAATGTTACTGCATGCTACTAAGAATTTTTTAATTAAAAAGTTAACCCTTAGACAAGCTACAGAGTAGCAAAATATGTCGATTCGTTAGGGTGATCTTGGTTTACTACTCACTATGGTTAGACATTACACGTTCGTATTAGCCGATCGTCATGGGCTAGCATTGAGCATTTGCAAAGGGGTAGATCTATCAAGGAATGTTACTGCATGCTACTAAGATTTTTTTAATTAAAAAGTTAACCCTTAAACAAGCTAAAGAGTAGCAAAATATGTCGATTCGTTAGGGTGATCTTGGTTTACTATTCACTGTGGTTAGACACTACACGTCCATGTTAGCCGATCTTCATGGGCTAGCATTGCGCATTTGCAAAGGGGTAGATCTATCAAGGAATGTTACTGCATGCTACTGAGATTTTTTTAATTAAAAAGTTAACCCCTAGACAAGCTAGAGAGTAGCAAAATATGCCGATTCGTTAGGGTGATCTTGGTTTACTATTCACTATGGTTAGACATTACACGTCCATGTTAGCCGATCGCCATGGGCTAGCATTGAGCATTTGCAAAGGGGTAGATCTATCAAGGAATGTTACTGCATGCTACTGAGATTTTTTTAATTAAAAAGTTAACCCCTAGACAAGCTAGAGAGTAGCAAAATATGCCGATTCGTTAGGGTGATCTTGGTTTACTATTCACTATGGTTAGACATTACACGTCCATGTTAGCCGATCGCCATGGGCTAGCATTGAGCATTTGCAAAGGGGTAGATCTATCAAGGAATGTTACTGCATGCTACTAAGATTTTTTTAATTAAAAAGTTAACCCTTAGACAAGCTACAGAGTAGCAAAATATGTCGATTCGTTAGGGTGATCTTGGTTTACTATGCACTATGGTTAGACATTACACGTCCATGTTAGCCGATCGCCATGGGCTAGCATTGAGCATTTGCAAAGGGGTAGATCTATCAAGGAATGTTACTGCATGCTACTAAGATTTTTTTAATTGAAAAGTTAACCCTTAGACAAGCTACAGAGTAGCAAAATATGTCGATTCGCTAGGGTGATCTTGGTTTACTATGCACTATGGTTAGACATTACACGTTCGTATTAGCCGATCGTCATGGGCTAGCATTGAGCATTTGCAAAGGGGTAGATCTATCAAGGAATGTTACTGCATGCTACTAAGATTTTTTAATTAAAAAGTTAACCCTTAGCCAAGCTACAGAGTAGCAGAATATGTCGATTTGTTACGCTGATCATGGTTTACTATTCACTATGGTTAGACATTACACGTCCATGTTAGCCGATCTTCATGGGCTAGCATTGCGCATTTGCAAAGGAGTAGATCTATCAAGGAATGTTACTGCATGCTACTAAGATTTTTTTAATTAAAAAGTTAACCCTTAGACAAGCTACAGAGTAGCAAAATATGTCGATTCGTTAGGGTGATCTTGGTTTACTATTCACTGTGGTTAGACACTACACGTCCATGTTAGCCGATCTTCATGGGCTAGCATTGCGCATTTGCAAAGGGGTAGATCTATCAAGGAATGTTACTGCATGCTACTAAGAATTTTTTAATTAAAAAGTTAACCCTTAGACAAGCTACAGAGTAGCAAAATATGTCGATTCGTTAGGGTGATCTTGGTTTACTACTCACTATGGTTAGACATTACACGTTCGTATTAGCCGATCGTCATGGGCTAGCATTGAGCATTTGCAAAGGGGTAGATCTATCAAGGAATGTTACTGCATGCTACTAAGATTTTTTTAATTAAAAAGTTAACCCTTAAACAAGCTAAAGAGTAGCAAAATATGTCGATTCGTTAGGGTGATCTTGGTTTACTATTCGCTGTGTTTAGACACTTCACGTCCATGTTAGCCGATCTTCATGGGCTAGCATTGAGCATTTGCAAAGGGGTAGATCTATCAAGGAATGTTACTGCATGCTACTAAGATTTTTTTAATTAAAAAGTTAACCCTTAGACAAGCTACAGAGTAGCAAAATATTCGATTCGTTAGGGTGATCTTGGTTTACTATTCACTATGGTTAGACATTACACGTCCATGTTAGCCGATCGCCACGGGCTAGCATTGAGCATTTGCAAAGGGGTAGATCTATCAAGGAATGTTACTGCGGTGATCTTGGTTTACTATTCACTATGGTCAGACATTACACGTCCATGTTAGCCGATCGCCACGGGCTAGCATTGAGCATTTGCAAAGGGGTAGATCTATCAAGGAATGTTACTGCATGCTACTAAGATTTTTTTAATTAAAAAGTTAACCCTTAGACAAGCTAAAGAGTAGCAAAATATGTCGATTCGTTAGGGTGATCTTGGTTTACTATTCACTATGGTTAGACATTACACGTCTATGTTAGCCGATCTTCATGGGCTAGCATTGCGCATTTGCAAAGGGGTAGATCTATCAAGGAATGTTACTGCTTGCTACTAAGATTTTTTAATTAAAAAGTTAACCCTTAGCCAAGCTACAGAGTAGCAGAATATGTCGATTTGTTACGCTGATCATGGTTTACTATTCACTATGGTTAGACATTACACGTCCGTGTTAGCCGATCGCCATGGGCTAGCATTGCGCATTTGCAAAGGGGTTGATCTATCGAGGAAGATTACAGCATGCTACTAAGATTTTTTTAATTAAAAGCTAACCCTTAGACAAGCTAGAGAGTAGCAAAATATGTCGATTCGTTAGGGTGATCATGGTTTACTATTCACCATGGTTAGACATTACACGTTCGTATTAGTCGACCGTCATGGGCTAGCATTGAGCATTTGCAAAGGGGTAGATCTATCAAGGAATGTTGCTGCATGCTACTAAGATTTTTTTAATTAAAAAGTTAACCCTCAGCCAAGTTACAGAGTAGCAGAATATGTCGATTTGTTACGCTGATCATGGTTTACTATTCACTATGGTTAGACATTACACGTCCATGTTAGCCGATCTTCATGGGCTAGCATTGCGCATTTGCAAAGGGGTAGATCTATCAAGGAATGTTACTGCATGCTACTAAGATTTTTTTAATTAAAAAGTTAACCCTTAGACAAGCTACAGAGTAGCAAAATATGTCGATTCGTTAGAGAGATCATGGTTTACTATTCACTATGGTTAGACATTACACGTCCGTGTTAGCCGATCTTCATGGGCTAGCACTGCGCATTTGCAGAGGGGTGGATCTATCGAGGAAGATTACTGCGTGCTACAAAGATTTTTTTAATTAAAAAGTTAACCCCTAGAAAAGCTACAGAGTAGCAGAATATGTCGACTTGTTACGCTGATCATGGTTTATTATTCACTATGCTTAGACATTACACGTCCGTGTTAGCCGATCGCCATGGGCTAGCATTGCGCATTTGCAAAGGGGTGGATCTATCGAGGAAGATTACAGCATGCTACTAAGATTTTTTAATTAAAAAGTTAACCCTTAGCCAAGCTACAGAGTAGCAGAATATGTCGATTTGTTACGCTGATCATGGTTTACTATTCACTATGGTTAGACATTACACGTTCGTATTAGCCGATCGTCATGGGCTAGCATTGAGCATTTGCAAAGGGGTAGATGTATCAAGGAATGTTACTGCATTCTACTAAGATTTTTTAATTAAAAAGTTAACCGTTAGCCAAGCTACAGAGTAGCAGAATATGTCGATTTGTTACGCTGATCATGGTTTACTATTCACTGTGGTTAGACATTACACGTCCATGTTAGCCGATCTTCATGGGCTAGCATTGCGCATTTGCAAAGGGGTAGATCTATCAAGGAATGTTACTGCATGCTACTAAGATTTTTTTAATTAAAAAGTTAACCCTTAGACAAGCTAGAGGAATGTTACTGCACTCTACTAAGATTTTTTAATTAAAAAGTTAACCCTTAAACAAGCTAAAGAGTAGCAAAATATGTCGATTCGTTAGGGTGATCTTGGTTTACTATTCGCTGTGTTTAGACACTACACGTCCATGTTAGCCGATCTTCATGGGCTAGCATTGAGCATTTGCAAAGGGGTAGATCTATCAAGGAATGTTACTGCATGCTACTAAGATTTTTTTAATTAAAAAGTTAACCCTTAGACAAGCTACAGAGTAGCAAAATATTCGATTCGTTAGGGTGATCTTGGTTTACTATTCACTATGGTTAGACATTACACGTCCATGTTAGCCGATCTTCATGGGCTAGCATTGGGCATTTGCAAAGGGGTGGATCTATCAAGGAATGTTACTGCATGGTACTAAGATTTTTTTAATTAAAAAGTTAACCCTTAGACAAGCTACAGAGTAGCACAATATGTCGATTCGTTAGGGTGATCTTGGTTTACTATTCACTATGATTAGACATTACACGTCCATGTTAGCCGATCTTCATGGGCTAGCATTGCGCATTTGCAAAGGGGTGGATCTATCGAGGAAGATTACTGCATGCTACTAAGATTTTTCTAATTAAAAAGATAACCCTTAGACAAGCTACAGAGTAGCAAAATATGTCGATTCGTTAGGGTGATCTTGGTTTACTCTTCACTATGCTTAGACATTACACGTCCATCTTAGCCGATCGTCATGGGCTAGCATTGAGCATTTGAAAAGGGGTGGATCTATCGAGGAATATTATTGCATACTAGTAAGATTTTTTTAGTTAAAAAGTTAACCCTTAGCCAAGCTACAGAGTAGCAGAATATGTCGATTAGTTAGGGTGATCTTGGTTTACTCTTCACTATGCTTAGACATTACACGTCCATCTTAGCCGATCGTCATGGCCTAGCATTTTGCATTTGCAAAGGGGTAGATCTATCAAGGAATGTTACTGCATGCTACTAAGATTTTTTTAATTAAAAAGTTAACCCCTAGACAAGCTAGAGAGTAGCAAAATATGCCGATTCGTTAGGGTGATCTTGGTTTACTATTCACTATGGTTAGACATTACACGTCCATGTTAGCCGATCGCCATGGGCTAGCATTGAGCATTTGCAAAGGGGTAGATCTGTCAAGGAATGTTACTGCATGCTACTAAGATTTTTTTAATTAAAAAGTTAACCCTTAGACAAGCTACAGAGTAGCAAAATATGTCGATTCGTTAGGGTGATCTTGGTTTACTACTCACTATGGTTAGACATTACACGTTCGTATTAGCCGATCGTCATGGGCTAGCATTGAGGATTTGCAAAGGGGTAGATCTATCAAGGAATGTTACTGCATGCTACTAAGAATTTTTTAATTAAAAAGTTAACCCTTAGACAAGCTAAAGAGTAGCAAAATATGTCGATTCGTTAGGGTGATCTTGGTTTACTACTCACTATGGTTAGACATTACACGTTCGTATTAGCCGATCGTCATGGGCTAGCATTGAGCATTTGCAAAGGGGTAGATCTATCAAGGAATGTTACTGCATGCTACTAAGATTTTTTTAATTAAAAAGTTAACCCTTAGACAAGCTAAAGAGTAGCAAAATATGTCGATTCGTTAGGGTGATCTTGGTTTACTATTCGCTGTGGTTAGACACTACACGTCCATGTTAGCCGATCTTCATGGGCTAGCATTGCGCATTTGCAAAGGAGTAGATCTGTCAAGGAATGTTACTGCATGCTACTAAGATTTTTTTAATTAAAAAGTTAACCCTTAGACAAGCTACAGAGTAGCACAATATGTCGATTCGTTAGGGTGATCTTGGTTTACTATTCACTATGATTAGACATTACACGTCCATGTTAGCCGATCTTCATGGGCTAGCATTGCGCATTTGCAAAGGGGTGGATCTATCGAGGAAGATTACTGCATGCTACTAAGATTTTTCTAATTAAAAAGATAACCCTTAGACAAGCTACAGAGTAGCAAAATATGTCGATTCGTTAGGGTGATCTTGGTTTACTCTTCACTATGCTTAGACATTACACGTCCATCTTAGCCGATCGTCATGGGCTAGCATTGAGCATTTGAAAAGGGGTGGATCTATCGAGGAATATTATTGCATACTAGTAAGATTTTTTTAGTTAAAAAGTTAACCCTTAGCCAAGCTACAGAGTAGCAGAATATGTCGATTAGTTAGGGTGATCTTGGTTTACTCTTCACTATGCTTAGACATTACACGTCCATCTTAGCCGATCGTCATGGCCTAGCATTTTGCATTTGCAAAGGGGTAGATCTATCAAGGAATGTTACTGCATGCTACTAAGATTTTTTTAATTAAAAAGTTAACCCCTAGACAAGCTAGAGAGTAGCAAAATATGCCGATTCGTTAGGGTGATCTTGGTTTACTATTCACTATGGTTAGACATTACACGTCCATGTTAGCCGATCGCCATGGGCTAGCATTGAGCATTTGCAAAGGGGTAGATCTGTCAAGGAATGTTACTGCATGCTACTAAGATTTTTTTAATTAAAAAGTTAACCCTTAGACAAGCTACAGAGTAGCAAAATATGTCGATTCGTTAGGGTGATCTTGGTTTACTACTCACTATGGTTAGACATTACACGTTCGTATTAGCCGATCGTCATGGGCTAGCATTGAGGATTTGCAAAGGGGTAGATCTATCAAGGAATGTTACTGCATGCTACTAAGAATTTTTTAATTAAAAAGTTAACCCTTAGACAAGCTAAAGAGTAGCAAAATATGTCGATTCGTTAGGGTGATCTTGGTTTACTACTCACTATGGTTAGACATTACACGTTCGTATTAGCCGATCGTCATGGGCTAGCATTGAGCATTTGCAAAGGGGTAGATCTATCAAGGAATGTTACTGCATGCTACTAAGATTTTTTTAATTAAAAAGTTAACCCTTAGACAAGCTAAAGAGTAGCAAAATATGTCGATTCGTTAGGGTGATCTTGGTTTACTATTCGCTGTGGTTAGACACTACACGTCCATGTTAGCCGATCTTCATGGGCTAGCATTGCGCATTTGCAAAGGAGTAGATCTATCAAGGAATGTTACTGCATGCTACTAAGATTTTTTTAATTAAAAAGTTAACCCTTAGACAAGCTACAGAGTAGCAAAATATGTCGATTCGTTAGGGTGATCTTGGTTTACTATTCGCTGTGGTTAGACACTACACGTCCATGTTAGCCGATCTTCATGGGCTAGCATTGCGCATTTGCAAAGGGGTAGATCTATCAAGGAATGTTACTGCATGCTACTAAGATTTTTTTAATTAAAAAGTTAACCCTTAGCCAAGCTACAGAGTAGCAGAATATGTCGATTAGTTAGGGTGATCTTGGTTTACTCTTCACTATGCTTAGACTTTACACGTCCATCTTAGCCGATCGTCATGGCCTAGCATTTTGCATTTGCAAAGGGGTAGATCTATCAAGGAATGTTACTGCATGCTACTAAGATTTTTTTAATTAAAAAGTTAACCCCTAGACAAGCTAGAGAGTAGCAAAATATGCCGATTCGTTAGGGTGATCTTGGTTTACTATTCACTATGGTTAGACATTACACGTCCATGTTAGCCGATCGCCATGGGCTAGCATTGCGCATTTGCAAAGGGGTAGATCTATCAAGGAATGTTACTGCATGCTACTAAGATTTTTTTAATTAAAAAGTTAACCCTTAGACAAGCTACAGAGTAGCAAAATATGTCGATTCGTTAGGGTGATCTTGGTTTACTATTCGCTGTGGTTAGACACTACACGTCCATGTTAGCCGATCTTCATGGGCTAGCATTGCGCATTTGCAAAGGAGTAGATCTGTCAAGGAATGTTACTGCATGCTACTAAGATTTTTTTAATTAAAAAGTTAACCCTTAGACAAGCTACAGAGTAGCACAATATGTCGATTCGTTAGGGTGATCTTGGTTTACTATTCACTATGATTAGACATTACACGTCCATGTTAGCCGATCTTCATGGGCTAGCATTGCGCATTTGCAAAGGGGTGGATCTATCGAGGAAGATTACTGCATGCTACTAAGATTTTTCTAATTAAAAAGATAACCCTTAGACAAGCTACAGAGTAGCAAAATATGTCGATTCGTTAGGGTGATCTTGGTTTACTCTTCACTATGCTTAGACATTACACGTCCATCTTAGCCGATCGTCATGGGCTAGCATTGAGCATTTGAAAAGGGGTGGATCTATCGAGGAATATTATTGCATACTAGTAAGATTTTTTTAGTTAAAAAGTTAACCCTTAGCCAAGCTACAGAGTAGCAGAATATGTCGATTAGTTAGGGTGATCTTGGTTTACTCTTCACTATGCTTAGACATTACACGTCCATCTTAGCCGATCGTCATGGCCTAGCATTTTGCATTTGCAAAGGGGTAGATCTATCAAGGAATGTTACTGCATGCTACTAAGATTTTTTTAATTAAAAAGTTAACCCCTAGACAAGCTAGAGAGTAGCAAAATATGCCGATTCGTTAGGGTGATCTTGGTTTACTATTCACTATGGTTAGACATTACACGTCCATGTTAGCCGATCGCCATGGGCTAGCATTGAGCATTTGCAAAGGGGTAGATCTGTCAAGGAATGTTACTGCATGCTACTAAGATTTTTTTAATTAAAAAGTTAACCCTTAGACAAGCTACAGAGTAGCAAAATATGTCGATTCGTTAGGGTGATCTTGGTTTACTACTCACTATGGTTAGACATTACACGTTCGTATTAGCCGATCGTCATGGGCTAGCATTGAGGATTTGCAAAGGGGTAGATCTATCAAGGAATGTTACTGCATGCTACTAAGAATTTTTTAATTAAAAAGTTAACCCTTAGACAAGCTAAAGAGTAGCAAAATATGTCGATTCGTTAGGGTGATCTTGGTTTACTACTCACTATGGTTAGACATTACACGTTCGTATTAGCCGATCGTCATGGGCTAGCATTGAGCATTTGCAAAGGGGTAGATCTATCAAGGAATGTTACTGCATGCTACTAAGATTTTTTTAATTAAAAAGTTAACCCTTAGACAAGCTAAAGAGTAGCAAAATATGTCGATTCGTTAGGGTGATCTTGGTTTACTATTCGCTGTGGTTAGACACTACACGTCCATGTTAGCCGATCTTCATGGGCTAGCATTGCGCATTTGCAAAGGAGTAGATCTATCAAGGAATGTTACTGCATGCTACTAAGATTTTTTTAATTAAAAAGTTAACCCTTAGACAAGCTACAGAGTAGCAAAATATGTCGATTCGTTAGGGTGATCTTGGTTTACTATTCGCTGTGGTTAGACACTACACGTCCATGTTAGCCGATCTTCATGGGCTAGCATTGCGCATTTGCAAAGGGGTAGATCTATCAAGGAATGTTACTGCATGCTACTAAGATTTTTTTAATTAAAAAGTTAACCCTTAGCCAAGCTACAGAGTAGCAGAATATGTCGATTAGTTAGGGTGATCTTGGTTTACTCTTCACTATGCTTAGACTTTACACGTCCATCTTAGCCGATCGTCATGGCCTAGCATTTTGCATTTGCAAAGGGGTAGATCTATCAAGGAATGTTACTGCATGCTACTAAGATTTTTTTAATTAAAAAGTTAACCCCTAGACAAGCTAGAGAGTAGCAAAATATGCCGATTCGTTAGGGTGATCTTGGTTTACTATTCACTATGGTTAGACATTACACGTCCATGTTAGCCGATCGCCATGGGCTAGCATTGCGCATTTGCAAAGGGGTAGATCTATCAAGGAATGTTACTGCATGCTACTAAGATTTTTTTAATTAAAAAGTTAACCCTTAGACAAGCTACAGAGTAGCAAAATATGTCGATTCGTTAGGGTGATCTTGGTTTACTACTCACTATGGTTAGACATTACACGTTCGTATTAGCCGATCGTCATGGGCTAGCATTGAGGATTTGCAAAGGGGTAGATCTATCAAGGAATGTTACTGCATGCTACTGAGATTTTTTTAATTAAAAAGTTAACCCCTAGACAAGCTAGAGAGTAGCAAAATATGCCGATTCGTTAGGGTGATCTTGGTTTACTATTCACTATGGTTAGACATTACACGTCCATGTTAGCCGATCGCCATGGGCTAGCATTGAGCATTTGCAAAGGGGTAGATCTATCAAGGAATGTTACTGCATGCTACTAAGATTTTTTTAATTAAAAAGTTAACCCTTAGACAAGCTACAGAGTAGCAAAATATGTCGATTCGTTAGGGTGATCTTGGTTTACTATGCACTATGGTTAGACATTACACGTCCATGTTAGCCGATCGCCATGGGCTAGCATTGAGCATTTGCAAAGGGGTAGATCTATCAAGGAATGTTACTGCATGCTACTAAGATTTTTTTAATTGAAAAGTTAACCCTTAGACAAGCTACAGAGTAGCAAAATATGTCGATTCGCTAAGGTGATCTTGGTTTACTATGCACTATGGTTAGACATTACACGTTCGTATTAGCCGATCGTCATGGGCTAGCATTGAGCATTTGCAAAGGGGTAGATCTATCAAGGAATGTTACTGCATGCTACTAAGATTTTTTAATTAAAAAGTTAACCCTTAGCCAAGCTACAGAGTAGCAGAATATGTCGATTTGTTACGCTGATCATGGTTTACTATTCACTATGGTTAGACATTACACGTCCATGTTAGCCGATCTTCATGGGCTAGCATTGCGCATTTGCAAAGGAGTAGATCTATCAAGGAATGTTACTGCATGCTACTAAGATTTTTTTAATTAAAAAGTTAACCCTTAGACAAGCTACAGAGTAGCAAAATATGTCGATTCGTTAGGGTGATCTTGGTTTACTATTCACTGTGGTTAGACACTACACGTCCATGTTAGCCGATCTTCATGGGCTAGCATTGCGCATTTGCA
Organism: Mesoplodon mirus; assembly: GCF_964341445.2. Taxonomy (NCBI): domain Eukaryota; kingdom Metazoa; phylum Chordata; class Mammalia; order Artiodactyla; family Ziphiidae; genus Mesoplodon; species Mesoplodon mirus. The sequence continues at coordinate 2,136 of NW_028294249.1, read as the reverse complement.
AAGGGGTAGATCTATCAAGGAATGTTACTGCATGCTACTAAGAATTTTTTAATTAAAAAGTTAACCCTTAGACAAGCTACAGAGTAGCAAAATATGTCGATTCGTTAGGGTGATCTTGGTTTACTACTCACTATGGTTAGACATTACACGTTCGTATTAGCCGATCGTCATGGGCTAGCATTGAGCATTTGCAAAGGGGTAGATCTATCAAGGAATGTTACTGCATGCTACTAAGATTTTTTTAATTAAAAAGTTAACCCTTAAACAAGCTAAAGAGTAGCAAAATATGTCGATTCGTTAGGGTGATCTTGGTTTACTATTCACTGTGGTTAGACACTACACGTCCATGTTAGCCGATCTTCATGGGCTAGCATTGCGCATTTGCAAAGGGGTAGATCTATCAAGGAATGTTACTGCATGCTACTGAGATTTTTTTAATTAAAAAGTTAACCCCTAGACAAGCTAGAGAGTAGCAAAATATGCCGATTCGTTAGGGTGATCTTGGTTTACTATTCACTATGGTTAGACATTACACGTCCATGTTAGCCGATCGCCATGGGCTAGCATTGAGCATTTGCAAAGGGGTAGATCTATCAAGGAATGTTACTGCATGCTACTGAGATTTTTTTAATTAAAAAGTTAACCACTAGACAAGCTAGAGAGTAGCAAAATATGCCGATTCGTTAGGGTGATCTTGGTTTACTATTCACTATGGTTAGACATTACACGTCCATGTTAGCCGATCGCCATGGGCTAGCATTGAGCATTTGCAAAGGGGTAGATCTATCAAGGAATGTTACTGCATGCTACTAAGATTTTTTTAATTAAAAAGTTAACCCTTAGACAAGCTACAGAGTAGCAAAATATGTCGATTCGTTAGGGTGATCTTGGTTTACTATGCACTATGGTTAGACATTACACGTCCATGTTAGCCGATCGCCATGGGCTAGCATTGAGCATTTGCAAAGGGGTAGATCTATCAAGGAATGTTACTGCATGCTACTAAGATTTTTTTAATTGAAAAGTTAACCCTTAGACAAGCTACAGAGTAGCAAAATATGTCGATTCGCTAGGGTGATCTTGGTTTACTATGCACTATGGTTAGACATTACACGTTCGTATTAGCCGATCGTCATGGGCTAGCATTGAGCATTTGCAAAGGGGTAGATCTATCAAGGAATGTTACTGCATGCTACTAAGATTTTTTAATTAAAAAGTTAACCCTTAGCCAAGCTACAGAGTAGCAGAATATGTCGATTTGTTACGCTGATCATGGTTTACTATTCACTATGGTTAGACATTACACGTCCATGTTAGCCGATCTTCATGGGCTAGCATTGCGCATTTGCAAAGGAGTAGATCTATCAAGGAATGTTACTGCATGCTACTAAGAATTTTTTAATTAAAAAGTTAACCCTTAGACAAGCTACAGAGTAGCAAAATATTCGATTCGTTAGGGTGATCTTGGTTTACTACTCACTATGGTTAGACATTACACGTTCGTATTAGCCGATCGTCATGGGCTAGCATTGAGCATTTGCAAAGGGGTAGATCTATCAAGGAATGTTACTGCATGCTACTAAGATTTTTTTAATTAAAAAGTTAACCCTTAAACAAGCTAAAGAGTAGCAAAATATGTCGATTCGTTAGGGTGATCTTGGTTTACTATTCGCTGTGTTTAGACACTTCACGTCCATGTTAGCCGATCTTCATGGGCTAGCATTGAGCATTTGCAAAGGGGTAGATCTATCAAGGAATGTTACTGCATGCTACTAAGATTTTTTTAATTAAAAAGTTAACCCTTAGACAAGCTACAGAGTAGCAAAATATTCGATTCGTTAGGGTGATCTTGGTTTACTATTCACTATGGTTAGACATTACACGTCCATGTTAGCCGATCGCCACGGGCTAGCATTGAGCATTTGCAAAGGGGTAGATCTATCAAGGAATGTTACTGCGGTGATCTTGGTTTACTATTCACTATGGTTAGACATTACACGTCCATGTTAGCCGATCGCCACGGGCTAGCATTGAGCATTTGCAAAGGGGTAGATCTATCAAGGAATGTTACTGCATGCTACTAAGATTTTTTTAATTAAAAAGTTAACCCTTAGACAAGCTAAAGAGTAGCAAAAT
>NW_028294250.1:0-43205 GCF_964341445.2 Mesoplodon mirus | reverse complement strand
TCTCCAGGGCCTGTCTTGCCTTTCTGGTTTTTACACATTTTGTGGATGTCCCTTTTGACCGGTGGGAAGTGATACTTCTCTGTGGTGCAGATTTGCATTGCCCGCTTGCTTGCTTGGCCAAAAAGGGCGTATGCGTTTTCTCCTGAATATATTCAGGAGAAAACGCATACGCCCTTTTTGGCCAAGTGCATCATTGTCGAAGTTGTGCCCCTCTTCCTGTGCTTTACAGGCGATTCTAACGTACCTCTTGAAATCTGTTTCCTGCTATTCTGCCTCGCATTCAAGTCCGCCTCGTTGCCTTCCCTCAACAGATTTTTGGACGATAGTTGGCCTTGATTACTCTGCCAGTTTGTGAATTGCTGTGCCCCTGAGCTCCATTTTTCAACTCGTTTTTTTGTGAGCTGAACGCAAGTCCAAACATTTGGTTCAGGACCTATCCTGGTTCCCGGTGGGTGGCTGAGACTTTGGTGAATTCTTCTTCCTGCCGGGAAATTAGAGTGACATGTGCCCATCCAAATGCCTAACAGCTACTCTCTCATTGGTTCTCCCTCTTCCCTTTCCTCCTCTGCCAAATGGGCAACCTGTGTGAACCAGGAGCTTAAAGGGGCTGTCTCTCCAAGTTGGGAGATTGATAGTAAAGCTGTTGGAAAGTCAAACCGGAGCACCAGGAGAGGGACTCTTCGTTGAGTTTTAGAAACCTTTCGTATTCACAGTGTGTCCATTCTCTAGGTTTCCCGTACATGTTATAGCTGTAGTAATATTCCCTTCAACCTGGAGAGGTGGGACCCATGGAATGGTTGCCATGCATTATTGCTTTAAAGGGTCTGCATTTGCTCACCCAATCTCACCAATCCTCTCAGTCCCAAGTGTCCAGCCTCATGCCACATCCAGCTGTCATCGTAGACAGGGTCATTCCAGGTTGCATCAGAGACCCTGAAGGAATTGTAAAGAATTTCCCTGTTTCTTTGTTCTGTTTTTGAAATTCCTTTTTAGAGTGGGTTTGAGCTGATTCTCGCTGCCATGTTTATGCCAGTCTAGACACACTTGCTTCCCTTACGGAGACATATCAATACATAGGTTTTAAGATTCTTACTAGTCAGATCTATTCCTCTGCGGGAAATATGGGGTTTTGAGTCCCTTTCACTGAGGAAGGTGTAGGTCTTGTCTATCCCATAGTTGGTTTTTGGAACAGTACCTGTGCTTATATCAAACTCTGGTTTGATGCATCACCCCACCTCTCCTTCCCCCTTAAGCAGGCATAAGAGTGTTTTCTAAATGTGAGACTCTGTTCTCTTTGCTAACTCAGTTCATGTGTAGCCATGTTTACAGGATCTTCCTAAGTGATATCTTATGATAAGTTTCTTTTCCTGTGTGACTTCTTTCCCTTAGAATCATCGTACCTGAATCCACTCATTTTGCTGCTACTGGTCTTATGACATTGATTTCGTGGCTGAGGGATATTCCATCGTACGTAAGTTCCACAATGTTTGGAACCATTTTTATATTTCCTGGGATATTTCAGGTGTACCCAGGTTGAGGTTCTTGTAAGCAGTGCAGCCCTCAATTTGGGGGTGGCTCTGTCTTATGGATTTTCAGTTTTCCCAAGGTATATTCCCTAGACTGGAAGTGCCCTTGGCTCTGTAGCTCTGTTGTTTACTTGTTTTAGGGAACACAATGCACTCCTCCAGTGAGGCAGTTGGCAACTTACATCCCGCCCATCAGCATAACAAGGCTCCCTGTTCTCCAGGGCCTGTCTTGCCTTTCTGGTTTTTACACATTTTGTGGATGTCCCTTTTGACCGGTGGGAAGTGATACTTCTCTGTGGTGCAGATTTGCATTGCCCGCTTGCTTGCTTGGCCAAAAAGGGCGTATGCGTTTTCTCCTGAATATATTCAGGAGAAAACGCATACGCCCTTTTTGGCCAAGTGCATCATTGTCGAAGTTGTGCCCCTCTTCCTGTGCTTTACAGGCGATTCTAACGTACCTCTTGAAATCTGTTTCCTGCTATTCTGCCTCGCATTCAAGTCCGCCTCGTTGCCTTCCCTCAACAGATTTTTGGACGATAGTTGGCCTTGATTACTCTGCCAGTTTGTGAATTGCTGTGCCCCTGAGCTCCATTTTTCAACTCGTTTTTTTGTGAGCTGAACGCAAGTCCAAACATTTGGTTCAGGACCTATCCTGGTTCCCGGTGGGTGGCTGAGACTTTGGTGAATTCTTCTTCCTGCCGGGAAATTAGAGTGACATGTGCCCATCCAAATGCCTAACAGCTACTCTCTCATTGGTTCTCCCTCTTCCCTTTCCTCCTCTGCCAAATGGGCAACCTGTGTGAACCAGGAGCTTAAAGGGGCTGTCTCTCCAAGTTGGGAGATTGATAGTAAAGCTGTTGGAAAGTCAAACCGGAGCACCAGGAGAGGGACTCTTCGTTGAGTTTTAGAAACCTTTCGTATTCACAGTGTGTCCATTCTCTAGGTTTCCCGTACATGTTATAGCTGTAGTAATATTCCCTTCAACCTGGAGAGGTGGGACCCATGGAATGGTTGCCATGCATTATTGCTTTAAAGGGTCTGCATTTGCTCACCCAATCTCACCAATCCTCTCAGTCCCAAGTGTCCAGCCTCATGCCACATCCAGCTGTCATCGTAGACAGGGTCATTCCAGGTTGCATCAGAGACCCTGAAGGAATTGTAAAGAATTTCCCTGTTTCTTTGTTCTGTTTTTGAAATTCCTTTTTAGAGTGGGTTTGAGCTGATTCTCGCTGCCATGTTTATGCCAGTCTAGACACACTTGCTTCCCTTACGGAGACATATCAATACATAGGTTTTAAGATTCTTACTAGTCAGATCTATTCCTCTGCGGGAAATATGGGGTTTTGAGTCCCTTTCACTGAGGAAGGTGTAGGTCTTGTCTATCCCATAGTTGGTTTTTGGAACAGTACCTGTGCTTATATCAAACTCTGGTTTGATGCATCACCCCACCTCTCCTTCCCCCTTAAGCAGGCATAAGAGTGTTTTCTAAATGTGAGACTCTGTTCTCTTTGCTAACTCAGTTCATGTGTAGCCATGTTTACAGGATCTTCCTAAGTGATATCTTATGATAAGTTTCTTTTCCTGTGTGACTTCTTTCCCTTAGAATCATCGTACCTGAATCCACTCATTTTGCTGCTACTGGTCTTATGACATTGATTTCGTGGCTGAGGGATATTCCATCGTACGTAAGTTCCACAATGTTTGGAACCATTTTTATATTTCCTGGGATATTTCAGGTGTACCCAGGTTGAGGTTCTTGTAAGCAGTGCAGCCCTCAATTTGGGGGTGGCTCTGTCTTATGGATTTTCAGTTTTCCCAAGGTATATTCCCTAGACTGGAAGTGCCCTTGGCTCTGTAGCTCTGTTGTTTACTTGTTTTAGGGAACACAATGCACTCCTCCAGTGAGGCAGTTGGCAACTTACATCCCGCCCATCAGCATAACAAGGCTCCCTGTTCTCCAGGGCCTGTCTTGCCTTTCTGGTTTTTACACATTTTGTGGATGTCCCTTTTGACCGGTGGGAAGTGATACTTCTCTGTGGTGCAGATTTGCATTGCCCGCTTGCTTGCTTGGCCAAAAAGGGCGTATGCGTTTTCTCCTGAATATATTCAGGAGAAAACGCATACGCCCTTTTTGGCCAAGTGCATCATTGTCGAAGTTGTGCCCCTCTTCCTGTGCTTTACAGGCGATTCTAACGTACCTCTTGAAATCTGTTTCCTGCTATTCTGCCTCGCATTCAAGTCCGCCTCGTTGCCTTCCCTCAACAGATTTTTGGACGATAGTTGGCCTTGATTACTCTGCCAGTTTGTGAATTGCTGTGCCCCTGAGCTCCATTTTTCAACTCGTTTTTTTGTGAGCTGAACGCAAGTCCAAACATTTGGTTCAGGACCTATCCTGGTTCCCGGTGGGTGGCTGAGACTTTGGTGAATTCTTCTTCCTGCCGGGAAATTAGAGTGACATGTGCCCATCCAAATGCCTAACAGCTACTCTCTCATTGGTTCTCCCTCTTCCCTTTCCTCCTCTGCCAAATGGGCAACCTGTGTGAACCAGGAGCTTAAAGGGGCTGTCTCTCCAAGTTGGGAGATTGATAGTAAAGCTGTTGGAAAGTCAAACCGGAGCACCAGGAGAGGGACTCTTCGTTGAGTTTTAGAAACCTTTCGTATTCACAGTGTGTCCATTCTCTAGGTTTCCCGTACATGTTATAGCTGTAGTAATATTCCCTTCAACCTGGAGAGGTGGGACCCATGGAATGGTTGCCATGCATTATTGCTTTAAAGGGTCTGCATTTGCTCACCCAATCTCACCAATCCTCTCAGTCCCAAGTGTCCAGCCTCATGCCACATCCAGCTGTCATCGTAGACAGGGTCATTCCAGGTTGCATCAGAGACCCTGAAGGAATTGTAAAGAATTTCCCTGTTTCTTTGTTCTGTTTTTGAAATTCCTTTTTAGAGTGGGTTTGAGCTGATTCTCGCTGCCATGTTTATGCCAGTCTAGACACACTTGATTCCCTTACGGAGACATATCAATACATAGGTTTTAAGATTCTTACTAGTCAGATCTATTCCTCTGCGGGAAATATGGGGTTTTGAGTCCCTTTCACTGAGGAAGGTGTAGGTCTTGTCTATCCCATAGTTGGTTTTTGGAACAGTACCTGTGCTTATATCAAACTCTGGTTTGATGCATCACCCCACCTCTCCTTCCCCCTTAAGCAGGCATAAGAGTGTTTTCTAAATGTGAGACTCTGTTCTCTTTGCTAACTCAGTTCATGTGTAGCCATGTTTACAGGATCTTCCTAAGTGATATCTTATGATAAGTTTCTTTTCCTGTGTGACTTCTTTCCCTTAGAATCATCGTACCTGAATCCACTCATTTTGCTGCTACTGGTCTTATGACATTGATTTCGTGGCTGAGGGATATTCCATCGTACGTAAGTTCCACAATGTTTGGAACCATTTTTATATTTCCTGGGATATTTCAGGTGTACCCAGGTTGAGGTTCTTGTAAGCAGTGCAGCCCTCAATTTGGGGGTGGCTCTGTCTTATGGATTTTCAGTTTTCCCAAGGTATATTCCCTAGACTGGAAGTGCCCTTGGCTCTGTAGCTCTGTTGTTTACTTGTTTTAGGGAACACAATGCACTCCTCCAGTGAGGCAGTTGGCAACTTACATCCCGCCCATCAGCATAACAAGGCTCCCTGTTCTCCAGGGCCTGTCTTGCCTTTCTGGTTTTTACACATTTTGTGGATGTCCCTTTTGACCGGTGGGAAGTGATACTTCTCTGTGGTGCAGATTTGCATTGCCCGCTTGCTTGCTTGGCCAAAAAGGGCGTATGCGTTTTCTCCTGAATATATTCAGGAGAAAACGCATACGCCCTTTTTGGCCAAGTGCATCATTGTCGAAGTTGTGCCCCTCTTCCTGTGCTTTACAGGCGATTCTAACGTACCTCTTGAAATCTGTTTCCTGCTATTCTGCCTCGCATTCAAGTCCGCCTCGTTGCCTTCCCTCAACAGATTTTTGGACGATAGTTGGCCTTGATTACTCTGCCAGTTTGTGAATTGCTGTGCCCCTGAGCTCCATTTTTCAACTCGTTTTTTTGTGAGCTGAACGCAAGTCCAAACATTTGGTTCAGGACCTATCCTGGTTCCCGGTGGGTGGCTGAGACTTTGGTGAATTCTTCTTCCTGCCGGGAAATTAGAGTGACATGTGCCCATCCAAATGCCTAACAGCTACTCTCTCATTGGTTCTCCCTCTTCCCTTTCCTCCTCTGCCAAATGGGCAACCTGTGTGAACCAGGAGCTTAAAGGGGCTGTCTCTCCAAGTTGGGAGATTGATAGTAAAGCTGTTGGAAAGTCAAACCGGAGCACCAGGAGAGGGACTCTTCGTTGAGTTTTAGAAACCTTTCGTATTCACAGTGTGTCCATTCTCTAGGTTTCCCGTACATGTTATAGCTGTAGTAATATTCCCTTCAACCTGGAGAGGTGGGACCCATGGAATGGTTGCCATGCATTATTGCTTTAAAGGGTCTGCATTTGCTCACCCAATCTCACCAATCCTCTCAGTCCCAAGTGTCCAGCCTCATGCCACATCCAGCTGTCATCGTAGACAGGGTCATTCCAGGTTGCATCAGAGACCCTGAAGGAATTGTAAAGAATTTCCCTGTTTCTTTGTTCTGTTTTTGAAATTCCTTTTTAGAGTGGGTTTGAGCTGATTCTCGCTGCCATGTTTATGCCAGTCTAGACACACTTGCTTCCCTTACGGAGACATATCAATACATAGGTTTTAAGATTCTTACTAGTCAGATCTATTCCTCTGCGGGAAATATGGGGTTTTGAGTCCCTTTCACTGAGGAAGGTGTAGGTCTTGTCTATCCCATAGTTGGTTTTTGGAACAGTACCTGTGCTTATATCAAACTCTGGTTTGATGCATCACCCCACCTCTCCTTCCCCCTTAAGCAGGCATAAGAGTGTTTTCTAAATGTGAGACTCTGTTCTCTTTGCTAACTCAGTTCATGTGTAGCCATGTTTACAGGATCTTCCTAAGTGATATCTTATGATAAGTTTCTTTTCCTGTGTGACTTCTTTCCCTTAGAATCATCGTACCTGAATCCACTCATTTTGCTGCTACTGGTCTTATGACATTGATTTCGTGGCTGAGGGATATTCCATCGTACGTAAGTTCCACAATGTTTGGAACCATTTTTATATTTCCTGGGATATTTCAGGTGTACCCAGGTTGAGGTTCTTGTAAGCAGTGCAGCCCTCAATTTGGGGGTGGCTCTGTCTTATGGATTTTCAGTTTTCCCAAGGTATATTCCCTAGACTGGAAGTGCCCTTGGCTCTGTAGCTCTGTTGTTTACTTGTTTTAGGGAACACAATGCACTCCTCCAGTGAGGCAGTTGGCAACTTACATCCCGCCCATCAGCATAACAAGGCTCCCTGTTCTCCAGGGCCTGTCTTGCCTTTCTGGTTTTTACACATTTTGTGGATGTCCCTTTTGACCGGTGGGAAGTGATACTTCTCTGTGGTGCAGATTTGCATTGCCCGCTTGCTTGCTTGGCCAAAAAGGGCGTATGCGTTTTCTCCTGAATATATTCAGGAGAAAACGCATACGCCCTTTTTGGCCAAGTGCATCATTGTCGAAGTTGTGCCCCTCTTCCTGTGCTTTACAGGCGATTCTAACGTACCTCTTGAAATCTGTTTCCTGCTATTCTGCCTCGCATTCAAGTCCGCCTCGTTGCCTTCCCTCAACAGATTTTTGGACGATAGTTGGCCTTGATTACTCTGCCAGTTTGTGAATTGCTGTGCCCCTGAGCTCCATTTTTCAACTCGTTTTTTTGTGAGCTGAACGCAAGTCCAAACATTTGGTTCAGGACCTATCCTGGTTCCCGGTGGGTGGCTGAGACTTTGGTGAATTCTTCTTCCTGCCGGGAAATTAGAGTGACATGTGCCCATCCAAATGCCTAACAGCTACTCTCTCATTGGTTCTCCCTCTTCCCTTTCCTCCTCTGCCAAATGGGCAACCTGTGTGAACCAGGAGCTTAAAGGGGCTGTCTCTCCAAGTTGGGAGATTGATAGTAAAGCTGTTGGAAAGTCAAACCGGAGCACCAGGAGAGGGACTCTTCGTTGAGTTTTAGAAACCTTTCGTATTCACAGTGTGTCCATTCTCTAGGTTTCCCGTACATGTTATAGCTGTAGTAATATTCCCTTCAACCTGGAGAGGTGGGACCCATGGAATGGTTGCCATGCATTATTGCTTTAAAGGGTCTGCATTTGCTCACCCAATCTCACCAATCCTCTCAGTCCCAAGTGTCCAGCCTCATGCCACATCCAGCTGTCATCGTAGACAGGGTCATTCCAGGTTGCATCAGAGACCCTGAAGGAATTGTAAAGAATTTCCCTGTTTCTTTGTTCTGTTTTTGAAATTCCTTTTTAGAGTGGGTTTGAGCTGATTCTCGCTGCCATGTTTATGCCAGTCTAGACACACTTGCTTCCCTTACGGAGACATATCAATACATAGGTTTTAAGATTCTTACTAGTCAGATCTATTCCTCTGCGGGAAATATGGGGTTTTGAGTCCCTTTCACTGAGGAAGGTGTAGGTCTTGTCTATCCCATAGTTGGTTTTTGGAACAGTACCTGTGCTTATATCAAACTCTGGTTTGATGCATCACCCCACCTCTCCTTCCCCCTTAAGCAGGCATAAGAGTGTTTTCTAAATGTGAGACTCTGTTCTCTTTGCTAACTCAGTTCATGTGTAGCCATGTTTACAGGATCTTCCTAAGTGATATCTTATGATAAGTTTCTTTTCCTGTGTGACTTCTTTCCCTTAGAATCATCGTACCTGAATCCACTCATTTTGCTGCTACTGGTCTTATGACATTGATTTCGTGGCTGAGGGATATTCCATCGTACGTAAGTTCCACAATGTTTGGAACCATTTTTATATTTCCTGGGATATTTCAGGTGTACCCAGGTTGAGGTTCTTGTAAGCAGTGCAGCCCTCAATTTGGGGGTGGCTCTGTCTTATGGATTTTCAGTTTTCCCAAGGTATATTCCCTAGACTGGAAGTGCCCTTGGCTCTGTAGCTCTGTTGTTTACTTGTTTTAGGGAACACAATGCACTCCTCCAGTGAGGCAGTTGGCAACTTACATCCCGCCCATCAGCATAACAAGGCTCCCTGTTCTCCAGGGCCTGTCTTGCCTTTCTGGTTTTTACACATTTTGTGGATGTCCCTTTTGACCGGTGGGAAGTGATACTTCTCTGTGGTGCAGATTTGCATTGCCCGCTTGCTTGCTTGGCCAAAAAGGGCGTATGCGTTTTCTCCTGAATATATTCAGGAGAAAACGCATACGCCCTTTTTGGCCAAGTGCATCATTGTCGAAGTTGTGCCCCTCTTCCTGTGCTTTACAGGCGATTCTAACGTACCTCTTGAAATCTGTTTCCTGCTATTCTGCCTCGCATTCAAGTCCGCCTCGTTGCCTTCCCTCAACAGATTTTTGGACGATAGTTGGCCTTGATTACTCTGCCAGTTTGTGAATTGCTGTGCCCCTGAGCTCCATTTTTCAACTCGTTTTTTTGTGAGCTGAACGCAAGTCCAAACATTTGGTTCAGGACCTATCCTGGTTCCCGGTGGGTGGCTGAGACTTTGGTGAATTCTTCTTCCTGCCGGGAAATTAGAGTGACATGTGCCCATCCAAATGCCTAACAGCTACTCTCTCATTGGTTCTCCCTCTTCCCTTTCCTCCTCTGCCAAATGGGCAACCTGTGTGAACCAGGAGCTTAAAGGGGCTGTCTCTCCAAGTTGGGAGATTGATAGTAAAGCTGTTGGAAAGTCAAACCGGAGCACCAGGAGAGGGACTCTTCGTTGAGTTTTAGAAACCTTTCGTATTCACAGTGTGTCCATTCTCTAGGTTTCCCGTACATGTTATAGCTGTAGTAATATTCCCTTCAACCTGGAGAGGTGGGACCCATGGAATGGTTGCCATGCATTATTGCTTTAAAGGGTCTGCATTTGCTCACCCAATCTCACCAATCCTCTCAGTCCCAAGTGTCCAGCCTCATGCCACATCCAGCTGTCATCGTAGACAGGGTCATTCCAGGTTGCATCAGAGACCCTGAAGGAATTGTAAAGAATTTCCCTGTTTCTTTGTTCTGTTTTTGAAATTCCTTTTTAGAGTGGGTTTGAGCTGATTCTCGCTGCCATGTTTATGCCAGTCTAGACACACTTGCTTCCCTTACGGAGACATATCAATACATAGGTTTTAAGATTCTTACTAGTCAGATCTATTCCTCTGCGGGAAATATGGGGTTTTGAGTCCCTTTCACTGAGGAAGGTGTAGGTCTTGTCTATCCCATAGTTGGTTTTTGGAACAGTACCTGTGCTTATATCAAACTCTGGTTTGATGCATCACCCCACCTCTCCTTCCCCCTTAAGCAGGCATAAGAGTGTTTTCTAAATGTGAGACTCTGTTCTCTTTGCTAACTCAGTTCATGTGTAGCCATGTTTACAGGATCTTCCTAAGTGATATCTTATGATAAGTTTCTTTTCCTGTGTGACTTCTTTCCCTTAGAATCATCGTACCTGAATCCACTCATTTTGCTGCTACTGGTCTTATGACATTGATTTCGTGGCTGAGGGATATTCCATCGTACGTAAGTTCCACAATGTTTGGAACCATTTTTATATTTCCTGGGATATTTCAGGTGTACCCAGGTTGAGGTTCTTGTAAGCAGTGCAGCCCTCAATTTGGGGGTGGCTCTGTCTTATGGATTTTCAGTTTTCCCAAGGTATATTCCCTAGACTGGAAGTGCCCTTGGCTCTGTAGCTCTGTTGTTTACTTGTTTTAGGGAACACAATGCACTCCTCCAGTGAGGCAGTTGGCAACTTACATCCCGCCCATCAGCATAACAAGGCTCCCTGTTCTCCAGGGCCTGTCTTGCCTTTCTGGTTTTTACACATTTTGTGGATGTCCCTTTTGACCGGTGGGAAGTGATACTTCTCTGTGGTGCAGATTTGCATTGCCCGCTTGCTTGCTTGGCCAAAAAGGGCGTATGCGTTTTCTCCTGAATATATTCAGGAGAAAACGCATACGCCCTTTTTGGCCAAGTGCATCATTGTCGAAGTTGTGCCCCTCTTCCTGTGCTTTACAGGCGATTCTAACGTACCTCTTGAAATCTGTTTCCTGCTATTCTGCCTCGCATTCAAGTCCGCCTCGTTGCCTTCCCTCAACAGATTTTTGGACGATAGTTGGCCTTGATTACTCTGCCAGTTTGTGAATTGCTGTGCCCCTGAGCTCCATTTTTCAACTCGTTTTTTTGTGAGCTGAACGCAAGTCCAAACATTTGGTTCAGGACCTATCCTGGTTCCCGGTGGGTGGCTGAGACTTTGGTGAATTCTTCTTCCTGCCGGGAAATTAGAGTGACGTGTGCCCATCCAAATGCCTAACAGCTACTCTCTCATTGGTTCTCCCTCTTCCCTTTCCTCCTCTGCCAAATGGGCAACCTGTGTGAACCAGGAGCTTAAAGGGGCTGTCTCTCCAAGTTGGGAGATTGATAGTAAAGCTGTTGGAAAGTCAAACCGGAGCACCAGGAGAGGGACTCTTCGTTGAGTTTTAGAAACCTTTCGTATTCACAGTGTGTCCATTCTCTAGGTTTCCCGTACATGTTATAGCTGTAGTAATATTCCCTTCAACCTGGAGAGGTGGGACCCATGGAATGGTTGCCATGCATTATTGCTTTAAAGGGTCTGCATTTGCTCACCCAATCTCACCAATCCTCTCAGTCCCAAGTGTCCAGCCTCATGCCACATCCAGCTGTCATCGTAGACAGGGTCATTCCAGGTTGCATCAGAGACCCTGAAGGAATTGTAAAGAATTTCCCTGTTTCTTTGTTCTGTTTTTGAAATTCCTTTTTAGAGTGGGTTTGAGCTGATTCTCGCTGCCATGTTTATGCCAGTCTAGACACACTTGATTCCCTTACGGAGACATATCAATACATAGGTTTTAAGATTCTTACTAGTCAGATCTATTCCTCTGCGGGAAATATGGGGTTTTGAGTCCCTTTCACTGAGGAAGGTGTAGGTCTTGTCTATCCCATAGTTGGTTTTTGGAACAGTACCTGTGCTTATATCAAACTCTGGTTTGATGCATCACCCCACCTCTCCTTCCCCCTTAAGCAGGCATAAGAGTGTTTTCTAAATGTGAGACTCTGTTCTCTTTGCTAACTCAGTTCATGTGTAGCCATGTTTACAGGATCTTCCTAAGTGATATCTTATGATAAGTTTCTTTTCCTGTGTGACTTCTTTCCCTTAGAATCATCGTACCTGAATCCACTCATTTTGCTGCTACTGGTCTTATGACATTGATTTCGTGGCTGAGGGATATTCCATCGTACGTAAGTTCCACAATGTTTGGAACCATTTTTATATTTCCTGGGATATTTCAGGTGTACCCAGGTTGAGGTTCTTGTAAGCAGTGCAGCCCTCAATTTGGGGGTGGCTCTGTCTTATGGATTTTCAGTTTTCCCAAGGTATATTCCCTAGACTGGAAGTGCCCTTGGCTCTGTAGCTCTGTTGTTTACTTGTTTTAGGGAACACAATGCACTCCTCCAGTGAGGCAGTTGGCAACTTACATCCCGCCCATCAGCATAACAAGGCTCCCTGTTCTCCAGGGCCTGTCTTGCCTTTCTGGTTTTTACACATTTTGTGGATGTCCCTTTTGACCGGTGGGAAGTGATACTTCTCTGTGGTGCAGATTTGCATTGCCCGCTTGCTTGCTTGGCCAAAAAGGGCGTATGCGTTTTCTCCTGAATATATTCAGGAGAAAACGCATACGCCCTTTTTGGCCAAGTGCATCATTGTCGAAGTTGTGCCCCTCTTCCTGTGCTTTACAGGCGATTCTAACGTACCTCTTGAAATCTGTTTCCTGCTATTCTGCCTCGCATTCAAGTCCGCCTCGTTGCCTTCCCTCAACAGATTTTTGGACGATAGTTGGCCTTGATTACTCTGCCAGTTTGTGAATTGCTGTGCCCCTGAGCTCCATTTTTCAACTCGTTTTTTTGTGAGCTGAACGCAAGTCCAAACATTTGGTTCAGGACCTATCCTGGTTCCCGGTGGGTGGCTGAGACTTTGGTGAATTCTTCTTCCTGCCGGGAAATTAGAGTGACGTGTGCCCATCCAAATGCCTAACAGCTACTCTCTCATTGGTTCTCCCTCTTCCCTTTCCTCCTCTGCCAAATGGGCAACCTGTGTGAACCAGGAGCTTAAAGGGGCTGTCTCTCCAAGTTGGGAGATTGATAGTAAAGCTGTTGGAAAGTCAAACCGGAGCACCAGGAGAGGGACTCTTCGTTGAGTTTTAGAAACCTTTCGTATTCACAGTGTGTCCATTCTCTAGGTTTCCCGTACATGTTATAGCTGTAGTAATATTCCCTTCAACCTGGAGAGGTGGGACCCATGGAATGGTTGCCATGCATTATTGCTTTAAAGGGTCTGCATTTGCTCACCCAATCTCACCAATCCTCTCAGTCCCAAGTGTCCAGCCTCATGCCACATCCAGCTGTCATCGTAGACAGGGTCATTCCAGGTTGCATCAGAGACCCTGAAGGAATTGTAAAGAATTTCCCTGTTTCTTTGTTCTGTTTTTGAAATTCCTTTTTAGAGTGGGTTTGAGCTGATTCTCGCTGCCATGTTTATGCCAGTCTAGACACACTTGATTCCCTTACGGAGACATATCAATACATAGGTTTTAAGATTCTTACTAGTCAGATCTATTCCTCTGCGGGAAATATGGGGTTTTGAGTCCCTTTCACTGAGGAAGGTGTAGGTCTTGTCTATCCCATAGTTGGTTTTTGGAACAGTACCTGTGCTTATATCAAACTCTGGTTTGATGCATCACCCCACCTCTCCTTCCCCCTTAAGCAGGCATAAGAGTGTTTTCTAAATGTGAGACTCTGTTCTCTTTGCTAACTCAGTTCATGTGTAGCCATGTTTACAGGATCTTCCTAAGTGATATCTTATGATAAGTTTCTTTTCCTGTGTGACTTCTTTCCCTTAGAATCATCGTACCTGAATCCACTCATTTTGCTGCTACTGGTCTTATGACATTGATTTCGTGGCTGAGGGATATTCCATCGTACGTAAGTTCCACAATGTTTGGAACCATTTTTATATTTCCTGGGATATTTCAGGTGTACCCAGGTTGAGGTTCTTGTAAGCAGTGCAGCCCTCAATTTGGGGGTGGCTCTGTCTTATGGATTTTCAGTTTTCCCAAGGTATATTCCCTAGACTGGAAGTGCCCTTGGCTCTGTAGCTCTGTTGTTTACTTGTTTTAGGGAACACAATGCACTCCTCCAGTGAGGCAGTTGGCAACTTACATCCCGCCCATCAGCATAACAAGGCTCCCTGTTCTCCAGGGCCTGTCTTGCCTTTCTGGTTTTTACACATTTTGTGGATGTCCCTTTTGACCGGTGGGAAGTGATACTTCTCTGTGGTGCAGATTTGCATTGCCCGCTTGCTTGCTTGGCCAAAAAGGGCGTATGCGTTTTCTCCTGAATATATTCAGGAGAAAACGCATACGCCCTTTTTGGCCAAGTGCATCATTGTCGAAGTTGTGCCCCTCTTCCTGTGCTTTACAGGCGATTCTAACGTACCTCTTGAAATCTGTTTCCTGCTATTCTGCCTCGCATTCAAGTCCGCCTCGTTGCCTTCCCTCAACAGATTTTTGGACGATAGTTGGCCTTGATTACTCTGCCAGTTTGTGAATTGCTGTGCCCCTGAGCTCCATTTTTCAACTCGTTTTTTTGTGAGCTGAACGCAAGTCCAAACATTTGGTTCAGGACCTATCCTGGTTCCCGGTGGGTGGCTGAGACTTTGGTGAATTCTTCTTCCTGCCGGGAAATTAGAGTGACATGTGCCCATCCAAATGCCTAACAGCTACTCTCTCATTGGTTCTCCCTCTTCCCTTTCCTCCTCTGCCAAATGGGCAACCTGTGTGAACCAGGAGCTTAAAGGGGCTGTCTCTCCAAGTTGGGAGATTGATAGTAAAGCTGTTGGAAAGTCAAACCGGAGCACCAGGAGAGGGACTCTTCGTTGAGTTTTAGAAACCTTTCGTATTCACAGTGTGTCCATTCTCTAGGTTTCCCGTACATGTTATAGCTGTAGTAATATTCCCTTCAACCTGGAGAGGTGGGACCCATGGAATGGTTGCCATGCATTATTGCTTTAAAGGGTCTGCATTTGCTCACCCAATCTCACCAATCCTCTCAGTCCCAAGTGTCCAGCCTCATGCCACATCCAGCTGTCATCGTAGACAGGGTCATTCCAGGTTGCATCAGAGACCCTGAAGGAATTGTAAAGAATTTCCCTGTTTCTTTGTTCTGTTTTTGAAATTCCTTTTTAGAGTGGGTTTGAGCTGATTCTCGCTGCCATGTTTATGCCAGTCTAGACACACTTGCTTCCCTTACGGAGACATATCAATACATAGGTTTTAAGATTCTTACTAGTCAGATCTATTCCTCTGCGGGAAATATGGGGTTTTGAGTCCCTTTCACTGAGGAAGGTGTAGGTCTTGTCTATCCCATAGTTGGTTTTTGGAACAGTACCTGTGCTTATATCAAACTCTGGTTTGATGCATCACCCCACCTCTCCTTCCCCCTTAAGCAGGCATAAGAGTGTTTTCTAAATGTGAGACTCTGTTCTCTTTGCTAACTCAGTTCATGTGTAGCCATGTTTACAGGATCTTCCTAAGTGATATCTTATGATAAGTTTCTTTTCCTGTGTGACTTCTTTCCCTTAGAATCATCGTACCTGAATCCACTCATTTTGCTGCTACTGGTCTTATGACATTGATTTCGTGGCTGAGGGATATTCCATCGTACGTAAGTTCCACAATGTTTGGAACCATTTTTATATTTCCTGGGATATTTCAGGTGTACCCAGGTTGAGGTTCTTGTAAGCAGTGCAGCCCTCAATTTGGGGGTGGCTCTGTCTTATGGATTTTCAGTTTTCCCAAGGTATATTCCCTAGACTGGAAGTGCCCTTGGCTCTGTAGCTCTGTTGTTTACTTGTTTTAGGGAACACAATGCACTCCTCCAGTGAGGCAGTTGGCAACTTACATCCCGCCCATCAGCATAACAAGGCTCCCTGTTCTCCAGGGCCTGTCTTGCCTTTCTGGTTTTTACACATTTTGTGGATGTCCCTTTTGACCGGTGGGAAGTGATACTTCTTTGTGGTGCAGATTTGCATTGCCCGCTTGCTTGCTTGGCCAAAAAGGGCGTATGCGTTTTCTCCTGAATATATTCAGGAGAAAACGCATACGCCCTTTTTGGCCAAGTGCATCATTGTCGAAGTTGTGCCCCTCTTCCTGTGCTTTACAGGCGATTCTAACGTACCTCTTGAAATCTGTTTCCTGCTATTCTGCCTCGCATTCAAGTCCGCCTCGTTGCCTTCCCTCAACAGATTTTTGGACGATAGTTGGCCTTGATTACTCTGCCAGTTTGTGAATTGCTGTGCCCCTGAGCTCCATTTTTCAACTCGTTTTTTTGTGAGCTGAACGCAAGTCCAAACATTTGGTTCAGGACCTATCCTGGTTCCCGGTGGGTGGCTGAGACTTTGGTGAATTCTTCTTCCTGCCGGGAAATTAGAGTGACATGTGCCCATCCAAATGCCTAACAGCTACTCTCTCATTGGTTCTCCCTCTTCCCTTTCCTCCTCTGCCAAATGGGCAACCTGTGTGAACCAGGAGCTTAAAGGGGCTGTCTCTCCAAGTTGGGAGATTGATAGTAAAGCTGTTGGAAAGTCAAACCGGAGCACCAGGAGAGGGACTCTTCGTTGAGTTTTAGAAACCTTTCGTATTCACAGTGTGTCCATTCTCTAGGTTTCCCGTACATGTTATAGCTGTAGTAATATTCCCTTCAACCTGGAGAGGTGGGACCCATGGAATGGTTGCCATGCATTATTGCTTTAAAGGGTCTGCATTTGCTCACCCAATCTCACCAATCCTCTCAGTCCCAAGTGTCCAGCCTCATGCCACATCCAGCTGTCATCGTAGACAGGGTCATTCCAGGTTGCATCAGAGACCCTGAAGGAATTGTAAAGAATTTCCCTGTTTCTTTGTTCTGTTTTTGAAATTCCTTTTTAGAGTGGGTTTGAGCTGATTCTCGCTGCCATGTTTATGCCAGTCTAGACACACTTGCTTCCCTTACGGAGACATATCAATACATAGGTTTTAAGATTCTTACTAGTCAGATCTATTCCTCTGCGGGAAATATGGGGTTTTGAGTCCCTTTCACTGAGGAAGGTGTAGGTCTTGTCTATCCCATAGTTGGTTTTTGGAACAGTACCTGTGCTTATATCAAACTCTGGTTTGATGCATCACCCCACCTCTCCTTCCCCCTTAAGCAGGCATAAGAGTGTTTTCTAAATGTGAGACTCTGTTCTCTTTGCTAACTCAGTTCATGTGTAGCCATGTTTACAGGATCTTCCTAAGTGATATCTTATGATAAGTTTCTTTTCCTGTGTGACTTCTTTCCCTTAGAATCATCGTACCTGAATCCACTCATTTTGCTGCTACTGGTCTTATGACATTGATTTCGTGGCTGAGGGATATTCCATCGTACGTAAGTTCCACAATGTTTGGAACCATTTTTATATTTCCTGGGATATTTCAGGTGTACCCAGGTTGAGGTTCTTGTAAGCAGTGCAGCCCTCAATTTGGGGGTGG
Organism: Mesoplodon mirus; assembly: GCF_964341445.2. Classification (NCBI taxonomy): domain Eukaryota; kingdom Metazoa; phylum Chordata; class Mammalia; order Artiodactyla; family Ziphiidae; genus Mesoplodon; species Mesoplodon mirus. The sequence continues at coordinate 25,970 of NW_028294250.1, read as the reverse complement.
CTCTGTCTTATGGATTTTCAGTTTTCCCAAGGTATATTCCCTAGACTGGAAGTGCCCTTGGCTCTGTAGCTCTGTTGTTTACTTGTTTTAGGGAACACAATGCACTCCTCCAGTGAGGCAGTTGGCAACTTACATCCCGCCCATCAGCATAACAAGGCTCCCTGTTCTCCAGGGCCTGTCTTGCCTTTCTGGTTTTTACACATTTTGTGGATGTCCCTTTTGACCGGTGGGAAGTGATACTTCTTTGTGGTGCAGATTTGCATTGCCCGCTTGCTTGCTTGGCCAAAAAGGGCGTATGCGTTTTCTCCTGAATATATTCAGGAGAAAACGCATACGCCCTTTTTGGCCAAGTGCATCATTGTCGAAGTTGTGCCCCTCTTCCTGTGCTTTACAGGCGATTCTAACGTACCTCTTGAAATCTGTTTCCTGCTATTCTGCCTCGCATTCAAGTCCGCCTCGTTGCCTTCCCTCAACAGATTTTTGGACGATAGTTGGCCTTGATTACTCTGCCAGTTTGTGAATTGCTGTGCCCCTGAGCTCCATTTTTCAACTCGTTTTTTTGTGAGCTGAACGCAAGTCCAAACATTTGGTTCAGGACCTATCCTGGTTCCCGGTGGGTGGCTGAGACTTTGGTGAATTCTTCTTCCTGCCGGGAAATTAGAGTGACATGTGCCCATCCAAATGCCTAACAGCTACTCTCTCATTGGTTCTCCCTCTTCCCTTTCCTCCTCTGCCAAATGGGCAACCTGTGTGAACCAGGAGCTTAAAGGGGCTGTCTCTCCAAGTTGGGAGATTGATAGTAAAGCTGTTGGAAAGTCAAACCGGAGCACCAGGAGAGGGACTCTTCGTTGAGTTTTAGAAACCTTTCGTATTCACAGTGTGTCCATTCTCTAGGTTTCCCGTACATGTTATAGCTGTAGTAATATTCCCTTCAACCTGGAGAGGTGGGACCCATGGAATGGTTGCCATGCATTATTGCTTTAAAGGGTCTGCATTTGCTCACCCAATCTCACCAATCCTCTCAGTCCCAAGTGTCCAGCCTCATGCCACATCCAGCTGTCATCGTAGACAGGGTCATTCCAGGTTGCATCAGAGACCCTGAAGGAATTGTAAAGAATTTCCCTGTTTCTTTGTTCTGTTTTTGAAATTCCTTTTTAGAGTGGGTTTGAGCTGATTCTCGCTGCCATGTTTATGCCAGTCTAGACACACTTGATTCCCTTACGGAGACATATCAATACATAGGTTTTAAGATTCTTACTAGTCAGATCTATTCCTCTGCGGGAAATATGGGGTTTTGAGTCCCTTTCACTGAGGAAGGTGTAGGTCTTGTCTATCCCATAGTTGGTTTTTGGAACAGTACCTGTGCTTATATCAAACTCTGGTTTGATGCATCACCCCACCTCTCCTTCCCCCTTAAGCAGGCATAAGAGTGTTTTCTAAATGTGAGACTCTGTTCTCTTTGCTAACTCAGTTCATGTGTAGCCATGTTTACAGGATCTTCCTAAGTGATATCTTATGATAAGTTTCTTTTCCTGTGTGACTTCTTTCCCTTAGAATCATCGTACCTGAATCCACTCATTTTGCTGCTACTGGTCTTATGACATTGATTTCGTGGCTGAGGGATATTCCATCGTACGTAAGTTCCACAATGTTTGGAACCATTTTTATATTTCCTGGGATATTTCAGGTGTACCCAGGTTGAGGTTCTTGTAAGCAGTGCAGCCCTCAATTTGGGGGTGGCTCTGTCTTATGGATTTTCAGTTTTCCCAAGGTATATTCCCTAGACTGGAAGTGCCCTTGGCTCTGTAGCTCTGTTGTTTACTTGTTTTAGGGAACACAATGCACTCCTCCAGTGAGGCAGTTGGCAACTTACATCCCGCCCATCAGCATAACAAGGCTCCCTGTTCTCCAGGGCCTGTCTTGCCTTTCTGGTTTTTACACATTTTGTGGATGTCCCTTTTGACCGGTGGGAAGTGATACTTCTTTGTGGTGCAGATTTGCATTGCCCGCTTGCTTGCTTGGCCAAAAAGGGCGTATGCGTTTTCTCCTGAATATATTCAGGAGAAAACGCATACGCCCTTTTTGGCCAAGTGCATCATTGTCGAAGTTGTGCCCCTCTTCCTGTGCTTTACAGGCGATTCTAACGTACCTCTTGAAATCTGTTTCCTGCTATTCTGCCTCGCATTCAAGTCCGCCTCGTTGCCTTCCCTCAACAGATTTTTGGACGATAGTTGGCCTTGATTACTCTGCCAGTTTGTGAATTGCTGTGCCCCTGAGCTCCATTTTTCAACTCGTTTTTTTGTGAGCTGAACGCAAGTCCAAACATTTGGTTCAGGACCTATCCTGGTTCCCGGTGGGTGGCTGAGACTTTGGTGAATTCTTCTTCCTGCCGGGAAATTAGAGTGACATGTGCCCATCCAAATGCCTAACAGCTACTCTCTCATTGGTTCTCCCTCTTCCCTTTCCTCCTCTGCCAAATGGGCAACCTGTGTGAACCAGGAGCTTAAAGGGGCTGTCTCTCCAAGTTGGGAGATTGATAGTAAAGCTGTTGGAAAGTCAAACCGGAGCACCAGGAGAGGGACTCTTCGTTGAGTTTTAGAAACCTTTCGTATTCACAGTGTGTCCATTCTCTAGGTTTCCCGTACATGTTATAGCTGTAGTAATATTCCCTTCAACCTGGAGAGGTGGGACCCATGGAATGGTTGCCATGCATTATTGCTTTAAAGGGTCTGCATTTGCTCACCCAATCTCACCAATCCTCTCAGTCCCAAGTGTCCAGCCTCATGCCACATCCAGCTGTCATCGTAGACAGGGTCATTCCAGGTTGCATCAGAGACCCTGAAGGAATTGTAAAGAATTTCCCTGTTTCTTTGTTCTGTTTTTGAAATTCCTTTTTAGAGTGGGTTTGAGCTGATTCTCGCTGCCATGTTTATGCCAGTCTAGACACACTTGCTTCCCTTACGGAGACATATCAATACATAGGTTTTAAGATTCTTACTAGTCAGATCTATTCCTCTGCGGGAAATATGGGGGTTTGAGTCCCTTTCACTGAGGAAGGTGTAGGTCTTGTCTATCCCATAGTTGGTTTTTGGAACAGTACCTGTGCTTATATCAAACTCTGGTTTGATGCATCACCCCACCTCTCCTTCCCCCTTAAGCAGGCATAAGAGTGTTTTCTAAATGTGAGACTCTGTTCTCTTTGCTAACTCAGTTCATGTGTAGCCATGTTTACAGGATCTTCCTAAGTGATATCTTATGATAAGTTTCTTTTCCTGTGTGACTTCTTTCCCTTAGAATCATCGTACCTGAATCCACTCATTTTGCTGCTACTGGTCTTATGACATTGATTTCGTGGCTGAGGGATATTCCATCGTACGTAAGTTCCACAATGTTTGGAACCATTTTTATATTTCCTGGGATATTTCAGGTGTACCCAGGTTGAGGTTCTTGTAAGCAGTGCAGCCCTCAATTTGGGGGTGGCTCTGTCTTATGGATTTTCAGTTTTCCCAAGGTATATTCCCTAGACTGGAAGTGCCCTTGGCTCTGTAGCTCTGTTGTTTACTTGTTTTAGGGAACACAATGCACTCCTCCAGTGAGGCAGTTGGCAACTTACATCCCGCCCATCAGCATAACAAGGCTCCCTGTTCTCCAGGGCCTGTCTTGCCTTTCTGGTTTTTACACATTTTGTGGATGTCCCTTTTGACCGGTGGGAAGTGATACTTCTTTGTGGTGCAGATTTGCATTGCCCGCTTGCTTGCTTGGCCAAAAAGGGCGTATGCGTTTTCTCCTGAATATATTCAGGAGAAAACGCATACGCCCTTTTTGGCCAAGTGCATCATTGTCGAAGTTGTGCCCCTCTTCCTGTGCTTTACAGGCGATTCTAACGTACCTCTTGAAATCTGTTTCCTGCTATTCTGCCTCGCATTCAAGTCCGCCTCGTTGCCTTCCCTCAACAGATTTTTGGACGATAGTTGGCCTTGATTACTCTGCCAGTTTGTGAATTGCTGTGCCCCTGAGCTCCATTTTTCAACTCGTTTTTTTGTGAGCTGAACGCAAGTCCAAACATTTGGTTCAGGACCTATCCTGGTTCCCGGTGGGTGGCTGAGACTTTGGTGAATTCTTCTTCCTGCCCGGAAATTAGAGTGACATGTGCCCATCCAAATGCCTAACAGCTACTCTCTCATTGGTTCTCCCTCTTCCCTTTCCTCCTCTGCCAAATGGGCAACCTGTGTGAACCAGGAGCTTAAAGGGGCTGTCTCTCCAAGTTGGGAGATTGATAGTAAAGCTGTTGGAAAGTCAAACCGGAGCACCAGGAGAGGGACTCTTCGTTGAGTTTTAGAAACCTTTCGTATTCACAGTGTGTCCATTCTCTAGGTTTCCCGTACATGTTATAGCTGTAGTAATATTCCCTTCAACCTGGAGAGGTGGGACCCATGGAATGGTTGCCATGCATTATTGCTTTAAAGGGTCTGCATTTGCTCACCCAATCTCACCAATCCTCTCAGTCCCAAGTGTCCAGCCTCATGCCACATCCAGCTGTCATCGTAGACAGGGTCATTCCAGGTTGCATCAGAGACCCTGAAGGAATTGTAAAGAATTTCCCTGTTTCTTTGTTCTGTTTTTGAAATTCCTTTTTAGAGTGGGTTTGAGCTGATTCTCGCTGCCATGTTTATGCCAGTCTAGACACACTTGATTCCCTTACGGAGACATATCAATACATAGGTTTTAAGATTCTTACTAGTCAGATCTATTCCTCTGCGGGAAATATGGGGTTTTGAGTCCCTTTCACTGAGGAAGGTGTAGGTCTTGTCTATCCCATAGTTGGTTTTTGGAACAGTACCTGTGCTTATATCAAACTCTGGTTTGATGCATCACCCCACCTCTCCTTCCCCCTTAAGCAGGCATAAGAGTGTTTTCTAAATGTGAGACTCTGTTCTCTTTGCTAACTCAGTTCATGTGTAGCCATGTTTACAGGATCTTCCTAAGTGATATCTTATGATAAGTTTCTTTTCCTGTGTGACTTCTTTCCCTTAGAATCATCGTACCTGAATCCACTCATTTTGCTGCTACTGGTCTTATGACATTGATTTCGTGGCTGAGGGATATTCCATCGTACGTAAGTTCCACAATGTTTGGAACCATTTTTATATTTCCTGGGATATTTCAGGTGTACCCAGGTTGAGGTTCTTGTAAGCAGTGCAGCCCTCAATTTGGGGGTGGCTCTGTCTTATGGATTTTCAGTTTTCCCAAGGTATATTCCCTAGACTGGAAGTGCCCTTGGCTCTGTAGCTCTGTTGTTTACTTGTTTTAGGGAACACAATGCACTCCTCCAGTGAGGCAGTTGGCAACTTACATCCCGCCCATCAGCATAACAAGGCTCCCTGTTCTCCAGGGCCTGTCTTGCCTTTCTGGTTTTTACACATTTTGTGGATGTCCCTTTTGACCGGTGGGAAGTGATACTTCTTTGTGGTGCAGATTTGCATTGCCCGCTTGCTTGCTTGGCCAAAAAGGGCGTATGCGTTTTCTCCTGAATATATTCAGGAGAAAACGCATACGCCCTTTTTGGCCAAGTGCATCATTGTCGAAGTTGTGCCCCTCTTCCTGTGCTTTACAGGCGATTCTAACGTACCTCTTGAAATCTGTTTCCTGCTATTCTGCCTCGCATTCAAGTCCGCCTCGTTGCCTTCCCTCAACAGATTTTTGGACGATAGTTGGCCTTGATTACTCTGCCAGTTTGTGAATTGCTGTGCCCCTGAGCTCCATTTTTCAACTCGTTTTTTTGTGAGCTGAACGCAAGTCCAAACATTTGGTTCAGGACCTATCCTGGTTCCCGGTGGGTGGCTGAGACTTTGGTGAATTCTTCTTCCTGCCCGGAAATTAGAGTGACATGTGCCCATCCAAATGCCTAACAGCTACTCTCTCATTGGTTCTCCCTCTTCCCTTTCCTCCTCTGCCAAATGGGCAACCTGTGTGAACCAGGAGCTTAAAGGGGCTGTCTCTCCAAGTTGGGAGATTGATAGTAAAGCTGTTGGAAAGTCAAACCGGAGCACCAGGAGAGGGACTCTTCGTTGAGTTTTAGAAACCTTTCGTATTCACAGTGTGTCCATTCTCTAGGTTTCCCGTACATGTTATAGCTGTAGTAATATTCCCTTCAACCTGGAGAGGTGGGACCCATGGAATGGTTGCCATGCATTATTGCTTTAAAGGGTCTGCATTTGCTCACCCAATCTCACCAATCCTCTCAGTCCCAAGTGTCCAGCCTCATGCCACATCCAGCTGTCATCGTAGACAGGGTCATTCCAGGTTGCATCAGAGACCCTGAAGGAATTGTAAAGAATTTCCCTGTTTCTTTGTTCTGTTTTTGAAATTCCTTTTTAGAGTGGGTTTGAGCTGATTCTCGCTGCCATGTTTATGCCAGTCTAGACACACTTGATTCCCTTACGGAGACATATCAATACATAGGTTTTAAGATTCTTACTAGTCAGATCTATTCCTCTGCGGGAAATATGGGGTTTTGAGTCCCTTTCACTGAGGAAGGTGTAGGTCTTGTCTATCCCATAGTTGGTTTTTGGAACAGTACCTGTGCTTATATCAAACTCTGGTTTGATGCATCACCCCACCTCTCCTTCCCCCTTAAGCAGGCATAAGAGTGTTTTCTAAATGTGAGACTCTGTTCTCTTTGCTAACTCAGTTCATGTGTAGCCATGTTTACAGGATCTTCCTAAGTGATATCTTATGATAAGTTTCTTTTCCTGTGTGACTTCTTTCCCTTAGAATCATCGTACCTGAATCCACTCATTTTGCTGCTACTGGTCTTATGACATTGATTTCGTGGCTGAGGGATATTCCATCGTACGTAAGTTCCACAATGTTTGGAACCATTTTTATATTTCCTGGGATATTTCAGGTGTACCCAGGTTGAGGTTCTTGTAAGCAGTGCAGCCCTCAATTTGGGGGTGGCTCTGTCTTATGGATTTTCAGTTTTCCCAAGGTATATTCCCTAGACTGGAAGTGCCCTTGGCTCTGTAGCTCTGTTGTTTACTTGTTTTAGGGAACACAATGCACTCCTCCAGTGAGGCAGTTGGCAACTTACATCCCGCCCATCAGCATAACAAGGCTCCCTGTTCTCCAGGGCCTGTCTTGCCTTTCTGGTTTTTACACATTTTGTGGATGTCCCTTTTGACCGGTGGGAAGTGATACTTCTTTGTGGTGCAGATTTGCATTGCCCGCTTGCTTGCTTGGCCAAAAAGGGCGTATGCGTTTTCTCCTGAATATATTCAGGAGAAAACGCATACGCCCTTTTTGGCCAAGTGCATCATTGTCGAAGTTGTGCCCCTCTTCCTGTGCTTTACAGGCGATTCTAACGTACCTCTTGAAATCTGTTTCCTGCTATTCTGCCTCGCATTCAAGTCCGCCTCGTTGCCTTCCCTCAACAGATTTTTGGACGATAGTTGGCCTTGATTACTCTGCCAGTTTGTGAATTGCTGTGCCCCTGAGCTCCATTTTTCAACTCGTTTTTTTGTGAGCTGAACGCAAGTCCAAACATTTGGTTCAGGACCTATCCTGGTTCCCGGTGGGTGGCTGAGACTTTGGTGAATTCTTCTTCCTGCCGGGAAATTAGAGTGACATGTGCCCATCCAAATGCCTAACAGCTACTCTCTCATTGGTTCTCCCTCTTCCCTTTCCTCCTCTGCCAAATGGGCAACCTGTGTGAACCAGGAGCTTAAAGGGGCTGTCTCTCCAAGTTGGGAGATTGATAGTAAAGCTGTTGGAAAGTCAAACCGGAGCACCAGGAGAGGGACTCTTCGTTGAGTTTTAGAAACCTTTCGTATTCACAGTGTGTCCATTCTCTAGGTTTCCCGTACATGTTATAGCTGTAGTAATATTCCCTTCAACCTGGAGAGGTGGGACCCATGGAATGGTTGCCATGCATTATTGCTTTAAAGGGTCTGCATTTGCTCACCCAATCTCACCAATCCTCTCAGTCCCAAGTGTCCAGCCTCATGCCACATCCAGCTGTCATCGTAGACAGGGTCATTCCAGGTTGCATCAGAGACCCTGAAGGAATTGTAAAGAATTTCCCTGTTTCTTTGTTCTGTTTTTGAAATTCCTTTTTAGAGTGGGTTTGAGCTGATTCTCGCTGCCATGTTTATGCCAGTCTAGACACACTTGCTTCCCTTACGGAGACATATCAATACATAGGTTTTAAGATTCTTACTAGTCAGATCTATTCCTCTGCGGGAAATATGGGGTTTTGAGTCCCTTTCACTGAGGAAGGTGTAGGTCTTGTCTATCCCATAGTTGGTTTTTGGAACAGTACCTGTGCTTATATCAAACTCTGGTTTGATGCATCACCCCACCTCTCCTTCCCCCTTAAGCAGGCATAAGAGTGTTTTCTAAATGTGAGACTCTGTTCTCTTTGCTAACTCAGTTCATGTGTAGCCATGTTTACAGGATCTTCCTAAGTGATATCTTATGATAAGTTTCTTTTCCTGTGTGACTTCTTTCCCTTAGAATCATCGTACCTGAATCCACTCATTTTGCTGCTACTGGTCTTATGACATTGATTTCGTGGCTGAGGGATATTCCATCGTACGTAAGTTCCACAATGTTTGGAACCATTTTTATATTTCCTGGGATATTTCAGGTGTACCCAGGTTGAGGTTCTTGTAAGCAGTGCAGCCCTCAATTTGGGGGTGGCTCTGTCTTATGGATTTTCAGTTTTCCCAAGGTATATTCCCTAGACTGGAAGTGCCCTTGGCTCTGTAGCTCTGTTGTTTACTTGTTTTAGGGAACACAATGCACTCCTCCAGTGAGGCAGTTGGCAACTTACATCCCGCCCATCAGCATAACAAGGCTCCCTGTTCTCCAGGGCCTGTCTTGCCTTTCTGGTTTTTACACATTTTGTGGATGTCCCTTTTGACCGGTGGGAAGTGATACTTCTTTGTGGTGCAGATTTGCATTGCCCGCTTGCTTGCTTGGCCAAAAAGGGCGTATGCGTTTTCTCCTGAATATATTCAGGAGAAAACGCATACGCCCTTTTTGGCCAAGTGCATCATTGTCGAAGTTGTGCCCCTCTTCCTGTGCTTTACAGGCGATTCTAACGTACCTCTTGAAATCTGTTTCCTGCTATTCTGCCTCGCATTCAAGTCCGCCTCGTTGCCTTCCCTCAACAGATTTTTGGACGATAGTTGGCCTTGATTACTCTGCCAGTTTGTGAATTGCTGTGCCCCTGAGCTCCATTTTTCAACTCGTTTTTTTGTGAGCTGAACGCAAGTCCAAACATTTGGTTCAGGACCTATCCTGGTTCCCGGTGGGTGGCTGAGACTTTGGTGAATTCTTCTTCCTGCCGGGAAATTAGAGTGACATGTGCCCATCCAAATGCCTAACAGCTACTCTCTCATTGGTTCTCCCTCTTCCCTTTCCTCCTCTGCCAAATGGGCAACCTGTGTGAACCAGGAGCTTAAAGGGGCTGTCTCTCCAAGTTGGGAGATTGATAGTAAAGCTGTTGGAAAGTCAAACCGGAGCACCAGGAGAGGGACTCTTCGTTGAGTTTTAGAAACCTTTCGTATTCACAGTGTGTCCATTCTCTAGGTTTCCCGTACATGTTATAGCTGTAGTAATATTCCCTTCAACCTGGAGAGGTGGGACCCATGGAATGGTTGCCATGCATTATTGCTTTAAAGGGTCTGCATTTGCTCACCCAATCTCACCAATCCTCTCAGTCCCAAGTGTCCAGCCTCATGCCACATCCAGCTGTCATCGTAGACAGGGTCATTCCAGGTTGCATCAGAGACCCTGAAGGAATTGTAAAGAATTTCCCTGTTTCTTTGTTCTGTTTTTGAAATTCCTTTTTAGAGTGGGTTTGAGCTGATTCTCGCTGCCATGTTTATGCCAGTCTAGACACACTTGCTTCCCTTACGGAGACATATCAATACATAGGTTTTAAGATTCTTACTAGTCAGATCTATTCCTCTGCGGGAAATATGGGGTTTTGAGTCCCTTTCACTGAGGAAGGTGTAGGTCTTGTCTATCCCATAGTTGGTTTTTGGAACAGTACCTGTGCTTATATCAAACTCTGGTTTGATGCATCACCCCACCTCTCCTTCCCCCTTAAGCAGGCATAAGAGTGTTTTCTAAATGTGAGACTCTGTTCTCTTTGCTAACTCAGTTCATGTGTAGCCATGTTTACAGGATCTTCCTAAGTGATATCTTATGATAAGTTTCTTTTCCTGTGTGACTTCTTTCCCTTAGAATCATCGTACCTGAATCCACTCATTTTGCTGCTACTGGTCTTATGACATTGATTTCGTGGCTGAGGGATATTCCATCGTACGTAAGTTCCACAATGTTTGGAACCATTTTTATATTTCCTGGGATATTTCAGGTGTACCCAGGTTGAGGTTCTTGTAAGCAGTGCAGCCCTCAATTTGGGGGTGGCTCTGTCTTATGGATTTTCAGTTTTCCCAAGGTATATTCCCTAGACTGGAAGTGCCCTTGGCTCTGTAGCTCTGTTGTTTACTTGTTTTAGGGAACACAATGCACTCCTCCAGTGAGGCAGTTGGCAACTTACATCCCGCCCATCAGCATAACAAGGCTCCCTGTTCTCCAGGGCCTGTCTTGCCTTTCTGGTTTTTACACATTTTGTGGATGTCCCTTTTGACCGGTGGGAAGTGATACTTCTCTGTGGTGCAGATTTGCATTGCCCGCTTGCTTGCTTGGCCAAAAAGGGCGTATGCGTTTTCTCCTGAATATATTCAGGAGAAAACGCATACGCCCTTTTTGGCCAAGTGCATCATTGTCGAAGTTGTGCCCCTCTTCCTGTGCTTTACAGGCGATTCTAACGTACCTCTTGAAATCTGTTTCCTGCTATTCTGCCTCGCATTCAAGTCCGCCTCGTTGCCTTCCCTCAACAGATTTTTGGACGATAGTTGGCCTTGATTACTCTGCCAGTTTGTGAATTGCTGTGCCCCTGAGCTCCATTTTTCAACTCGTTTTTTTGTGAGCTGAACGCAAGTCCAAACATTTGGTTCAGGACCTATCCTGGTTCCCGGTGGGTGGCTGAGACTTTGGTGAATTCTTCTTCCTGCCGGGAAATTAGAGTGACATGTGCCCATCCAAATGCCTAACAGCTACTCTCTCATTGGTTCTCCCTCTTCCCTTTCCTCCTCTGCCAAATGGGCAACCTGTGTGAACCAGGAGCTTAAAGGGGCTGTCTCTCCAAGTTGGGAGATTGATAGTAAAGCTGTTGGAAAGTCAAACCGGAGCACCAGGAGAGGGACTCTTCGTTGAGTTTTAGAAACCTTTCGTATTCACAGTGTGTCCATTCTCTAGGTTTCCCGTACATGTTATAGCTGTAGTAATATTCCCTTCAACCTGGAGAGGTGGGACCCATGGAATGGTTGCCATGCATTATTGCTTTAAAGGGTCTGCATTTGCTCACCCAATCTCACCAATCCTCTCAGTCCCAAGTGTCCAGCCTCATGCCACATCCAGCTGTCATCGTAGACAGGGTCATTCCAGGTTGCATCAGAGACCCTGAAGGAATTGTAAAGAATTTCCCTGTTTCTTTGTTCTGTTTTTGAAATTCCTTTTTAGAGTGGGTTTGAGCTGATTCTCGCTGCCATGTTTATGCCAGTCTAGACACACTTGATTCCCTTACGGAGACATATCAATACATAGGTTTTAAGATTCTTACTAGTCAGATCTATTCCTCTGCGGGAAATATGGGGTTTTGAGTCCCTTTCACTGAGGAAGGTGTAGGTCTTGTCTATCCCATAGTTGGTTTTTGGAACAGTACCTGTGCTTATATCAAACTCTGGTTTGATGCATCACCCCACCTCTCCTTCCCCCTTAAGCAGGCATAAGAGTGTTTTCTAAATGTGAGACTCTGTTCTCTTTGCTAACTCAGTTCATGTGTAGCCATGTTTACAGGATCTTCCTAAGTGATATCTTATGATAAGTTTCTTTTCCTGTGTGACTTCTTTCCCTTAGAATCATCGTACCTGAATCCACTCATTTTGCTGCTACTGGTCTTATGACATTGATTTCGTGGCTGAGGGATATTCCATCGTACGTAAGTTCCACAATGTTTGGAACCATTTTTATATTTCCTGGGATATTTCAGGTGTACCCAGGTTGAGGTTCTTGTAAGCAGTGCAGCCCTCAATTTGGGGGTGGCTCTGTCTTATGGATTTTCAGTTTTCCCAAGGTATATTCCCTAGACTGGAAGTGCCCTTGGCTCTGTAGCTCTGTTGTTTACTTGTTTTAGGGAACACAATGCACTCCTCCAGTGAGGCAGTTGGCAACTTACATCCCGCCCATCAGCATAACAAGGCTCCCTGTTCTCCAGGGCCTGTCTTGCCTTTCTGGTTTTTACACATTTTGTGGATGTCCCTTTTGACCGGTGGGAAGTGATACTTCTCTGTGGTGCAGATTTGCATTGCCCGCTTGCTTGCTTGGCCAAAAAGGGCGTATGCGTTTTCTCCTGAATATATTCAGGAGAAAACGCATACGCCCTTTTTGGCCAAGTGCATCATTGTCGAAGTTGTGCCCCTCTTCCTGTGCTTTACAGGCGATTCTAACGTACCTCTTGAAATCTGTTTCCTGCTATTCTGCCTCGCATTCAAGTCCGCCTCGTTGCCTTCCCTCAACAGATTTTTGGACGATAGTTGGCCTTGATTACTCTGCCAGTTTGTGAATTGCTGTGCCCCTGAGCTCCATTTTTCAACTCGTTTTTTTGTGAGCTGAACGCAAGTCCAAACATTTGGTTCAGGACCTATCCTGGTTCCCGGTGGGTGGCTGAGACTTTGGTGAATTCTTCTTCCTGCCGGGAAATTAGAGTGACATGTGCCCATCCAAATGCCTAACAGCTACTCTCTCATTGGTTCTCCCTCTTCCCTTTCCTCCTCTGCCAAATGGGCAACCTGTGTGAACCAGGAGCTTAAAGGGGCTGTCTCTCCAAGTTGGGAGATTGATAGTAAAGCTGTTGGAAAGTCAAACCGGAGCACCAGGAGAGGGACTCTTCGTTGAGTTTTAGAAACCTTTCGTATTCACAGTGTGTCCATTCTCTAGGTTTCCCGTACATGTTATAGCTGTAGTAATATTCCCTTCAACCTGGAGAGGTGGGACCCATGGAATGGTTGCCATGCATTATTGCTTTAAAGGGTCTGCATTTGCTCACCCAATCTCACCAATCCTCTCAGTCCCAAGTGTCCAGCCTCATGCCACATCCAGCTGTCATCGTAGACAGGGTCATTCCAGGTTGCATCAGAGACCCTGAAGGAATTGTAAAGAATTTCCCTGTTTCTTTGTTCTGTTTTTGAAATTCCTTTTTAGAGTGGGTTTGAGCTGATTCTCGCTGCCATGTTTATGCCAGTCTAGACACACTTGCTTCCCTTACGGAGACATATCAATACATAGGTTTTAAGATTCTTACTAGTCAGATCTATTCCTCTGCGGGAAATATGGGGTTTTGAGTCCCTTTCACTGAGGAAGGTGTAGGTCTTGTCTATCCCATAGTTGGTTTTTGGAACAGTACCTGTGCTTATATCAAACTCTGGTTTGATGCATCACCCCACCTCTCCTTCCCCCTTAAGCAGGCATAAGAGTGTTTTCTAAATGTGAGACTCTGTTCTCTTTGCTAACTCAGTTCATGTGTAGCCATGTTTACAGGATCTTCCTAAGTGATATCTTATGATAAGTTTCTTTTCCTGTGTGACTTCTTTCCCTTAGAATCATCGTACCTGAATCCACTCATTTTGCTGCTACTGGTCTTATGACATTGATTTCGTGGCTGAGGGATATTCCATCGTACGTAAGTTCCACAATGTTTGGAACCATTTTTATATTTCCTGGGATATTTCAGGTGTACCCAGGTTGAGGTTCTTGTAAGCAGTGCAGCCCTCAATTTGGGGGTGGCTCTGTCTTATGGATTTTCAGTTTTCCCAAGGTATATTCCCTAGACTGGAAGTGCCCTTGGCTCTGTAGCTCTGTTGTTTACTTGTTTTAGGGAACACAATGCACTCCTCCAGTGAGGCAGTTGGCAACTTACATCCCGCCCATCAGCATAACAAGGCTCCCTGTTCTCCAGGGCCTGTCTTGCCTTTCTGGTTTTTACACATTTTGTGGATGTCCCTTTTGACCGGTGGGAAGTGATACTTCTCTGTGGTGCAGATTTGCATTGCCCGCTTGCTTGCTTGGCCAAAAAGGGCGTATGCGTTTTCTCCTGAATATATTCAGGAGAAAACGCATACGCCCTTTTTGGCCAAGTGCATCATTGTCGAAGTTGTGCCCCTCTTCCTGTGCTTTACAGGCGATTCTAACGTACCTCTTGAAATCTGTTTCCTGCTATTCTGCCTCGCATTCAAGTCCGCCTCGTTGCCTTCCCTCAACAGATTTTTGGACGATAGTTGGCCTTGATTACTCTGCCAGTTTGTGAATTGCTGTGCCCCTGAGCTCCATTTTTCAACTCGTTTTTTTGTGAGCTGAACGCAAGTCCAAACATTTGGTTCAGGACCTATCCTGGTTCCCGGTGGGTGGCTGAGACTTTGGTGAATTCTTCTTCCTGCCGGGAAATTAGAGTGACATGTGCCCATCCAAATGCCTAACAGCTACTCTCTCATTGGTTCTCCCTCTTCCCTTTCCTCCTCTGCCAAATGGGCAACCTGTGTGAACCAGGAGCTTAAAGGGGCTGTCTCTCCAAGTTGGGAGATTGATAGTAAAGCTGTTGGAAAGTCAAACCGGAGCACCAGGAGAGGGACTCTTCGTTGAGTTTTAGAAACCTTTCGTATTCACAGTGTGTCCATTCTCTAGGTTTCCCGTACATGTTATAGCTGTAGTAATATTCCCTTCAACCTGGAGAGGTGGGACCCATGGAATGGTTGCCATGCATTATTGCTTTAAAGGGTCTGCATTTGCTCACCCAATCTCACCAATCCTCTCAGTCCCAAGTGTCCAGCCTCATGCCACATCCAGCTGTCATCGTAGACAGGGTCATTCCAGGTTGCATCAGAGACCCTGAAGGAATTGTAAAGAATTTCCCTGTTTCTTTGTTCTGTTTTTGAAATTCCTTTTTAGAGTGGGTTTGAGCTGATTCTCGCTGCCATGTTTATGCCAGTCTAGACACACTTGATTCCCTTACGGAGACATATCAATACATAGGTTTTAAGATTCTTACTAGTCAGATCTATTCCTCTGCGGGAAATATGGGGTTTTGAGTCCCTTTCACTGAGGAAGGTGTAGGTCTTGTCTATCCCATAGTTGGTTTTTGGAACAGTACCTGTGCTTATATCAAACTCTGGTTTGATGCATCACCCCACCTCTCCTTCCCCCTTAAGCAGGCATAAGAGTGTTTTCTAAATGTGAGACTCTGTTCTCTTTGCTAACTCAGTTCATGTGTAGCCATGTTTACAGGATCTTCCTAAGTGATATCTTATGATAAGTTTCTTTTCCTGTGTGACTTCTTTCCCTTAGAATCATCGTACCTGAATCCACTCATTTTGCTGCTACTGGTCTTATGACATTGATTTCGTGGCTGAGGGATATTCCATCGTACGTAAGTTCCACAATGTTTGGAACCATTTTTATATTTCCTGGGATATTTCAGGTGTACCCAGGTTGAGGTTCTTGTAAGCAGTGCAGCCCTCAATTTGGGGGTGGCTCTGTCTTATGGATTTTCAGTTTTCCCAAGGTATATTCCCTAGACTGGAAGTGCCCTTGGCTCTGTAGCTCTGTTGTTTACTTGTTTTAGGGAACACAATGCACTCCTCCAGTGAGGCAGTTGGCAACTTACATCCCGCCCATCAGCATAACAAGGCTCCCTGTTCTCCAGGGCCTGTCTTGCCTTTCTGGTTTTTACACATTTTGTGGATGTCCCTTTTGACCGGTGGGAAGTGATACTTCTTTGTGGTGCAGATTTGCATTGCCCGCTTGCTTGCTTGGCCAAAAAGGGCGTATGCGTTTTCTCCTGAATATATTCAGGAGAAAACGCATACGCCCTTTTTGGCCAAGTGCATCATTGTCGAAGTTGTGCCCCTCTTCCTGTGCTTTACAGGCGATTCTAACGTACCTCTTGAAATCTGTTTCCTGCTATTCTGCCTCGCATTCAAGTCCGCCTCGTTGCCTTCCCTCAACAGATTTTTGGACGATAGTTGGCCTTGATTACTCTGCCAGTTTGTGAATTGCTGTGCCCCTGAGCTCCATTTTTCAACTCGTTTTTTTGTGAGCTGAACGCAAGTCCAAACATTTGGTTCAGGACCTATCCTGGTTCCCGGTGGGTGGCTGAGACTTTGGTGAATTCTTCTTCCTGCCGGGAAATTAGAGTGACATGTGCCCATCCAAATGCCTAACAGCTACTCTCTCATTGGTTCTCCCTCTTCCCTTTCCTCCTCTGCCAAATGGGCAACCTGTGTGAACCAGGAGCTTAAAGGGGCTGTCTCTCCAAGTTGGGAGATTGATAGTAAAGCTGTTGGAAAGTCAAACCGGAGCACCAGGAGAGGGACTCTTCGTTGAGTTTTAGAAACCTTTCGTATTCACAGTGTGTCCATTCTCTAGGTTTCCCGTACATGTTATAGCTGTAGTAATATTCCCTTCAACCTGGAGAGGTGGGACCCATGGAATGGTTGCCATGCATTATTGCTTTAAAGGGTCTGCATTTGCTCACCCAATCTCACCAATCCTCTCAGTCCCAAGTGTCCAGCCTCATGCCACATCCAGCTGTCATCGTAGACAGGGTCATTCCAGGTTGCATCAGAGACCCTGAAGGAATTGTAAAGAATTTCCCTGTTTCTTTGTTCTGTTTTTGAAATTCCTTTTTAGAGTGGGTTTGAGCTGATTCTCGCTGCCATGTTTATGCCAGTCTAGACACACTTGCTTCCCTTACGGAGACATATCAATACATAGGTTTTAAGATTCTTACTAGTCAGATCTATTCCTCTGCGGGAAATATGGGGTTTTGAGTCCCTTTCACTGAGGAAGGTGTAGGTCTTGTCTATCCCATAGTTGGTTTTTGGAACAGTACCTGTGCTTATATCAAACTCTGGTTTGATGCATCACCCCACCTCTCCTTCCCCCTTAAGCAGGCATAAGAGTGTTTTCTAAATGTGAGACTCTGTTCTCTTTGCTAACTCAGTTCATGTGTAGCCATGTTTACAGGATCTTCCTAAGTGATATCTTATGATAAGTTTCTTTTCCTGTGTGACTTCTTTCCCTTAGAATCATCGTACCTGAATCCACTCATTTTGCTGCTACTGGTCTTATGACATTGATTTCGTGGCTGAGGGATATTCCATCGTACGTAAGTTCCACAATGTTTGGAACCATTTTTATATTTCCTGGGATATTTCAGGTGTACCCAGGTTGAGGTTCTTGTAAGCAGTGCAGCCCTCAATTTGGGGGTGGCTCTGTCTTATGGATTTTCAGTTTTCCCAAGGTATATTCCCTAGACTGGAAGTGCCCTTGGCTCTGTAGCTCTGTTGTTTACTTGTTTTAGGGAACACAATGCACTCCTCCAGTGAGGCAGTTGGCAACTTACATCCCGCCCATCAGCATAACAAGGCTCCCTGTTCTCCAGGGCCTGTCTTGCCTTTCTGGTTTTTACACATTTTGTGGATGTCCCTTTTGACCGGTGGGAAGTGATACTTCTTTGTGGTGCAGATTTGCATTGCCCGCTTGCTTGCTTGGCCAAAAAGGGCGTATGCGTTTTCTCCTGAATATATTCAGGAGAAAACGCATACGCCCTTTTTGGCCAAGTGCATCATTGTCGAAGTTGTGCCCCTCTTCCTGTGCTTTACAGGCGATTCTAACGTACCTCTTGAAATCTGTTTCCTGCTATTCTGCCTCGCATTCAAGTCCGCCTCGTTGCCTTCCCTCAACAGATTTTTGGACGATAGTTGGCCTTGATTACTCTGCCAGTTTGTGAATTGCTGTGCCCCTGAGCTCCATTTTTCAACTCGTTTTTTTGTGAGCTGAACGCAAGTCCAAACATTTGGTTCAGGACCTATCCTGGTTCCCGGTGGGTGGCTGAGACTTTGGTGAATTCTTCTTCCTGCCGGGAAATTAGAGTGACATGTGCCCATCCAAATGCCTAACAGCTACTCTCTCATTGGTTCTCCCTCTTCCCTTTCCTCCTCTGCCAAATGGGCAACCTGTGTGAACCAGGAGCTTAAAGGGGCTGTCTCTCCAAGTTGGGAGATTGATAGTAAAGCTGTTGGAAAGTCAAACCGGAGCACCAGGAGAGGGACTCTTCGTTGAGTTTTAGAAACCTTTCGTATTCACAGTGTGTCCATTCTCTAGGTTTCCCGTACATGTTATAGCTGTAGTAATATTCCCTTCAACCTGGAGAGGTGGGACCCATGGAATGGTTGCCATGCATTATTGCTTTAAAGGGTCTGCATTTGCTCACCCAATCTCACCAATCCTCTCAGTCCCAAGTGTCCAGCCTCATGCCACATCCAGCTGTCATCGTAGACAGGGTCATTCCAGGTTGCATCAGAGACCCTGAAGGAATTGTAAAGAATTTCCCTGTTTCTTTGTTCTGTTTTTGAAATTCCTTTTTAGAGTGGGTTTGAGCTGATTCTCGCTGCCATGTTTATGCCAGTCTAGACACACTTGCTTCCCTTACGGAGACATATCAATACATAGGTTTTAAGATTCTTACTAGTCAGATCTATTCCTCTGCGGGAAATATGGGGTTTTGAGTCCCTTTCACTGAGGAAGGTGTAGGTCTTGTCTATCCCATAGTTGGTTTTTGGAACAGTACCTGTGCTTATATCAAACTCTGGTTTGATGCATCACCCCACCTCTCCTTCCCCCTTAAGCAGGCATAAGAGTGTTTTCTAAATGTGAGACTCTGTTCTCTTTGCTAACTCAGTTCATGTGTAGCCATGTTTACAGGATCTTCCTAAGTGATATCTTATGATAAGTTTCTTTTCCTGTGTGACTTCTTTCCCTTAGAATCATCGTACCTGAATCCACTCATTTTGCTGCTACTGGTCTTATGACATTGATTTCGTGGCTGAGGGATATTCCATCGTACGTAAGTTCCACAATGTTTGGAACCATTTTTATATTTCCTGGGATATTTCAGGTGTACCCAGGTTGAGGTTCTTGTAAGCAGTGCAGCCCTCAATTTGGGGGTGGCTCTGTCTTATGGATTTTCAGTTTTCCCAAGGTATATTCCCTAGACTGGAAGTGCCCTTGGCTCTGTAGCTCTGTTGTTTACTTGTTTTAGGGAACACAATGCACTCCTCCAGTGAGGCAGTTGGCAACTTACATCCCGCCCATCAGCATAACAAGGCTCCCTGTTCTCCAGGGCCTGTCTTGCCTTTCTGGTTTTTACACATTTTGTGGATGTCCCTTTTGACCGGTGGGAAGTGATACTTCTTTGTGGTGCAGATTTGCATTGCCCGCTTGCTTGCTTGGCCAAAAAGGGCGTATGCGTTTTCTCCTGAATATATTCAGGAGAAAACGCATACGCCCTTTTTGGCCAAGTGCATCATTGTCGAAGTTGTGCCCCTCTTCCTGTGCTTTACAGGCGATTCTAACGTACCTCTTGAAATCTGTTTCCTGCTATTCTGCCTCGCATTCAAGTCCGCCTCGTTGCCTTCCCTCAACAGATTTTTGGACGATAGTTGGCCTTGATTACTCTGCCAGTTTGTGAATTGCTGTGCCCCTGAGCTCCATTTTTCAACTCGTTTTTTTGTGAGCTGAACGCAAGTCCAAACATTTGGTTCAGGACCTATCCTGGTTCCCGGTGGGTGGCTGAGACTTTGGTGAATTCTTCTTCCTGCCGGGAAATTAGAGTGACATGTGCCCATCCAAATGCCTAACAGCTACTCTCTCATTGGTTCTCCCTCTTCCCTTTCCTCCTCTGCCAAATGGGCAACCTGTGTGAACCAGGAGCTTAAAGGGGCTGTCTCTCCAAGTTGGGAGATTGATAGTAAAGCTGTTGGAAAGTCAAACCGGAGCACCAGGAGAGGGACTCTTCGTTGAGTTTTAGAAACCTTTCGTATTCACAGTGTGTCCATTCTCTAGGTTTCCCGTACATGTTATAGCTGTAGTAATATTCCCTTCAACCTGGAGAGGTGGGACCCATGGAATGGTTGCCATGCATTATTGCTTTAAAGGGTCTGCATTTGCTCACCCAATCTCACCAATCCTCTCAGTCCCAAGTGTCCAGCCTCATGCCACATCCAGCTGTCATCGTAGACAGGGTCATTCCAGGTTGCATCAGAGACCCTGAAGGAATTGTAAAGAATTTCCCTGTTTCTTTGTTCTGTTTTTGAAATTCCTTTTTAGAGTGGGTTTGAGCTGATTCTCGCTGCCATGTTTATGCCAGTCTAGACACACTTGATTCCCTTACGGAGACATATCAATACATAGGTTTTAAGATTCTTACTAGTCAGATCTATTCCTCTGCGGGAAATATGGGGTTTTGAGTCCCTTTCACTGAGGAAGGTGTAGGTCTTGTCTATCCCATAGTTGGTTTTTGGAACAGTACCTGTGCTTATATCAAACTCTGGTTTGATGCATCACCCCACCTCTCCTTCCCCCTTAAGCAGGCATAAGAGTGTTTTCTAAATGTGAGACTCTGTTCTCTTTGCTAACTCAGTTCATGTGTAGCCATGTTTACAGGATCTTCCTAAGTGATATCTTATGATAAGTTTCTTTTCCTGTGTGACTTCTTTCCCTTAGAATCATCGTACCTGAATCCACTCATTTTGCTGCTACTGGTCTTATGACATTGATTTCGTGGCTGAGGGATATTCCATCGTACGTAAGTTCCACAATGTTTGGAACCATTTTTATATTTCCTGGGATATTTCAGGTGTACCCAGGTTGAGGTTCTTGTAAGCAGTGCAGCCCTCAATTTGGGGGTGGCTCTGTCTTATGGATTTTCAGTTTTCCCAAGGTATATTCCCTAGACTGGAAGTGCCCTTGGCTCTGTAGCTCTGTTGTTTACTTGTTTTAGGGAACACAATGCACTCCTCCAGTGAGGCAGTTGGCAACTTACATCCCGCCCATCAGCATAACAAGGCTCCCTGTTCTCCAGGGCCTGTCTTGCCTTTCTGGTTTTTACACATTTTGTGGATGTCCCTTTTGACCGGTGGGAAGTGATACTTCTTTGTGGTGCAGATTTGCATTGCCCGCTTGCTTGCTTGGCCAAAAAGGGCGTATGCGTTTTCTCCTGAATATATTCAGGAGAAAACGCATACGCCCTTTTTGGCCAAGTGCATCATTGTCGAAGTTGTGCCCCTCTTCCTGTGCTTTACAGGCGATTCTAACGTACCTCTTGAAATCTGTTTCCTGCTATTCTGCCTCGCATTCAAGTCCGCCTCGTTGCCTTCCCTCAACAGATTTTTGGACGATAGTTGGCCTTGATTACTCTGCCAGTTTGTGAATTGCTGTGCCCCTGAGCTCCATTTTTCAACTCGTTTTTTTGTGAGCTGAACGCAAGTCCAAACATTTGGTTCAGGACCTATCCTGGTTCCCGGTGGGTGGCTGAGACTTTGGTGAATTCTTCTTCCTGCCGGGAAATTAGAGTGACATGTGCCCATCCAAATGCCTAACAGCTACTCTCTCATTGGTTCTCCCTCTTCCCTTTCCTCCTCTGCCAAATGGGCAACCTGTGTGAACCAGGAGCTTAAAGGGGCTGTCTCTCCAAGTTGGGAGATTGATAGTAAAGCTGTTGGAAAGTCAAACCGGAGCACCAGGAGAGGGACTCTTCGTTGAGTTTTAGAAACCTTTCGTATTCACAGTGTGTCCATTCTCTAGGTTTCCCGTACATGTTATAGCTGTAGTAATATTCCCTTCAACCTGGAGAGGTGGGACCCATGGAATGGTTGCCATGCATTATTGCTTTAAAGGGTCTGCATTTGCTCACCCAATCTCACCAATCCTCTCAGTCCCAAGTGTCCAGCCTCATGCCACATCCAGCTGTCATCGTAGACAGGGTCATTCCAGGTTGCATCAGAGACCCTGAAGGAATTGTAAAGAATTTCCCTGTTTCTTTGTTCTGTTTTTGAAATTCCTTTTTAGAGTGGGTTTGAGCTGATTCTCGCTGCCATGTTTATGCCAGTCTAGACACACTTGCTTCCCTTACGGAGACATATCAGTACATAGGTTTTAAGATTCTTACTAGTCAGATCTATTCCTCTGCGGGAAATATGGGGTTTTGAGTCCCTTTCACTGAGGAAGGTGTAGGTCTTGTCTATCCCATAGTTGGTTTTTGGAACAGTACCTGTGCTTATATCAAACTCTGGTTTGATGCATCACCCCACCTCTCCTTCCCCCTTAAGCAGGCATAAGAGTGTTTTCTAAATGTGAGACTCTGTTCTCTTTGCTAACTCAGTTCATGTGTAGCCATGTTTACAGGATCTTCCTAAGTGATATCTTATGATAAGTTTCTTTTCCTGTGTGACTTCTTTCCCTTAGAATCATCGTACCTGAATCCACTCATTTTGCTGCTACTGGTCTTATGACATTGATTTCGTGGCTGAGGGATATTCCATCGTACGTAAGTTCCACAATGTTTGGAACCATTTTTATATTTCCTGGGATATTTCAGGTGTACCCAGGTTGAGGTTCTTGTAAGCAGTGCAGCCCTCAATTTGGGGGTGGCTCTGTCTTATGGATTTTCAGTTTTCCCAAGGTATATTCCCTAGACTGGAAGTGCCCTTGGCTCTGTAGCTCTGTTGTTTACTTGTTTTAGGGAACACAATGCACTCCTCCAGTGAGGCAGTTGGCAACTTACATCCCGCCCATCAGCATAACAAGGCTCCCTGTTCTCCAGGGCCTGTCTTGCCTTTCTGGTTTTTACACATTTTGTGGATGTCCCTTTTGACCGGTGGGAAGTGATACTTCTTTGTGGTGCAGATTTGCATTGCCCGCTTGCTTGCTTGGCCAAAAAGGGCGTATGCGTTTTCTCCTGAATATATTCAGGAGAAAACGCATACGCCCTTTTTGGCCAAGTGCATCATTGTCGAAGTTGTGCCCCTCTTCCTGTGCTTTACAGGCGATTCTAACGTACCTCTTGAAATCTGTTTCCTGCTATTCTGCCTCGCATTCAAGTCCGCCTCGTTGCCTTCCCTCAACAGATTTTTGGACGATAGTTGGCCTTGATTACTCTGCCAGTTTGTGAATTGCTGTGCCCCTGAGCTCCATTTTTCAACTCGTTTTTTTGTGAGCTGAACGCAAGTCCAAACATTTGGTTCAGGACCTATCCTGGTTCCCGGTGGGTGGCTGAGACTTTGGTGAATTCTTCTTCCTGCCGGGAAATTAGAGTGACATGTGCCCATCCAAATGCCTAACAGCTACTCTCTCATTGGTTCTCCCTCTTCCCTTTCCTCCTCTGCCAAATGGGCAACCTGTGTGAACCAGGAGCTTAAAGGGGCTGTCTCTCCAAGTTGGGAGATTGATAGTAAAGCTGTTGGAAAGTCAAACCGGAGCACCAGGAGAGGGACTCTTCGTTGAGTTTTAGAAACCTTTCGTATTCACAGTGTGTCCATTCTCTAGGTTTCCCGTACATGTTATAGCTGTAGTAATATTCCCTTCAACCTGGAGAGGTGGGACCCATGGAATGGTTGCCATGCATTATTGCTTTAAAGGGTCTGCATTTGCTCACCCAATCTCACCAATCCTCTCAGTCCCAAGTGTCCAGCCTCATGCCACATCCAGCTGTCATCGTAGACAGGGTCATTCCAGGTTGCATCAGAGACCCTGAAGGAATTGTAAAGAATTTCCCTGTTTCTTTGTTCTGTTTTTGAAATTCCTTTTTAGAGTGGGTTTGAGCTGATTCTCGCTGCCATGTTTATGCCAGTCTAGACACACTTGCTTCCCTTACGGAGACATATCAGTACATAGGTTTTAAGATTCTTACTAGTCAGATCTATTCCTCTGCGGGAAATATGGGGTTTTGAGTCCCTTTCACTGAGGAAGGTGTAGGTCTTGTCTATCCCATAGTTGGTTTTTGGAACAGTACCTGTGCTTATATCAAACTCTGGTTTGATGCATCACCCCACCTCTCCTTCCCCCTTAAGCAGGCATAAGAGTGTTTTCTAAATGTGAGACTCTGTTCTCTTTGCTAACTCAGTTCATGTGTAGCCATGTTTACAGGATCTTCCTAAGTGATATCTTATGATAAGTTTCTTTTCCTGTGTGACTTCTTTCCCTTAGAATCATCGTACCTGAATCCACTCATTTTGCTGCTACTGGTCTTATGACATTGATTTCGTGGCTGAGGGATATTCCATCGTACGTAAGTTCCACAATGTTTGGAACCATTTTTATATTTCCTGGGATATTTCAGGTGTACCCAGGTTGAGGTTCTTGTAAGCAGTGCAGCCCTCAATTTGGGGGTGGCTCTGTCTTATGGATTTTCAGTTTTCCCAAGGTATATTCCCTAGACTGGAAGTGCCCTTGGCTCTGTAGCTCTGTTGTTTACTTGTTTTAGGGAACACAATGCACTCCTCCAGTGAGGCAGTTGGCAACTTACATCCCGCCCATCAGCATAACAAGGCTCCCTGTTCTCCAGGGCCTGTCTTGCCTTTCTGGTTTTTACACATTTTGTGGATGTCCCTTTTGACCGGTGGGAAGTGATACTTCTTTGTGGTGCAGATTTGCATTGCCCGCTTGCTTGCTTGGCCAAAAAGGGCGTATGCGTTTTCTCCTGAATATATTCAGGAGAAAACGCATACGCCCTTTTTGGCCAAGTGCATCATTGTCGAAGTTGTGCCCCTCTTCCTGTGCTTTACAGGCGATTCTAACGTACCTCTTGAAATCTGTTTCCTGCTATTCTGCCTCGCATTCAAGTCCGCCTCGTTGCCTTCCCTCAACAGATTTTTGGACGATAGTTGGCCTTGATTACTCTGCCAGTTTGTGAATTGCTGTGCCCCTGAGCTCCATTTTTCAACTCGTTTTTTTGTGAGCTGAACGCAAGTCCAAACATTTGGTTCAGGACCTATCCTGGTTCCCGGTGGGTGGCTGAGACTTTGGTGAATTCTTCTTCCTGCCGGGAAATTAGAGTGACATGTGCCCATCCAAATGCCTAACAGCTACTCTCTCATTGGTTCTCCCTCTTCCCTTTCCTCCTCTGCCAAATGGGCAACCTGTGTGAACCAGGAGCTTAAAGGGGCTGTCTCTCCAAGTTGGGAGATTGATAGTAAAGCTGTTGGAAAGTCAAACCGGAGCACCAGGAGAGGGACTCTTCGTTGAGTTTTAGAAACCTTTCGTATTCACAGTGTGTCCATTCTCTAGGTTTCCCGTACATGTTATAGCTGTAGTAATATTCCCTTCAACCTGGAGAGGTGGGACCCATGGAATGGTTGCCATGCATTATTGCTTTAAAGGGTCTGCATTTGCTCACCCAATCTCACCAATCCTCTCAGTCCCAAGTGTCCAGCCTCATGCCACATCCAGCTGTCATCGTAGACAGGGTCATTCCAGGTTGCATCAGAGACCCTGAAGGAATTGTAAAGAATTTCCCTGTTTCTTTGTTCTGTTTTTGAAATTCCTTTTTAGAGTGGGTTTGAGCTGATTCTCGCTGCCATGTTTATGCCAGTCTAGACACACTTGCTTCCCTTACGGAGACATATCAGTACATAGGTTTTAAGATTCTTACTAGTCAGATCTATTCCTCTGCGGGAAATATGGGGTTTTGAGTCCCTTTCACTGAGGAAGGTGTAGGTCTTGTCTATTCCATAGTTGGTTTTTGGAACAGTACCTGTGCTTATATCAAACTCTGGTTTGATGCATCACCCCACCTCTCCTTCCCCCTTAAGCAGGCATAAGAGTGTTTTCTAAATGTGAGACTCTGTTCTCTTTGCTAACTCAGTTCATGTGTAGCCATGTTTACAGGATCTTCCTAAGTGATATCTTATGATAAGTTTCTTTTCCTGTGTGACTTCTTTCCCTTAGAATCATCGTACCTGAATCCACTCATTTTGCTGCTACTGGTCTTATGACATTGATTT
>NW_028294251.1:0-43416 GCF_964341445.2 Mesoplodon mirus | reverse complement strand
TGTCATTCTGTCTCTTTGCATTGTAGCTTAAAGAAAAAGTATGCCTGGAGGAAATACTATTTATAGCTTCACTGTGCACCAGTATGGAGTCAATGAGAAATCCCTGATATGAATTTGTGAAGTGTCACAAGAACATTTTCAATAATGGATAGAACATACAGACATAAAATCAATAAAGAAACAGCTAACTTTCAATAGCACTATAAACCAAATGGACCTAATAGACATATATAGAAAATTCCACCCAATAGTTACACACTATTCTCAACTATACATGGAACTTTCTCCTAGATCACGTATTAGGTCACAAAACAAGTCTTAATAAAATTAGCAAGACAAGTATACTAAGTATCTTTACTATCCACCATGGAATGTAACTAAAAACCAATATAAGAAAAGCTGGAAAATTCACAAATCTGTGGACCTCCAAGTGCCTCCTCATTTCGCCATTCGTGCCGTACACACTGCGAAGACGAAATATGGAAATTAGGGCGAATGGAAACCAGAAGGACGGCCGGCGGAAACTTGGCGGTGTCCACGTACGTAGGAGATTTTCAGGCATTCCCACGCGACACTTGGAAAACGTTAAGTACGACCAACGGGACACACGGAGGACGACGATGGGCATGGATACTCTCTCCTGACCACGCGCAGCAGCATGGACATTCTGCGTGGAAAAGGGCACCAGGGAGTGACGTTCGAAACTCCCAGACCACAGGCAACTTCTAGGGAGCGCAGCGCTGGCCTCACACTACACAGGTGTGAACGTACAAATCACACGAGAGCAGGAAGCGCCCATGCCACAGAGACCGGGACACAAGTGTGCCAGCCAACAAGCACGTCGCGCCCTCCAACAGCCTCAACGCACATGCATGGGACATTCCACACCTCCGGAGTGGGGCGCTGGGGGACCGAGATGGTAGAAAATGAAAGGCGTAAAGTGACTCAGAACGGCGTACCACCAAGCTTCAGGCGTTCCGGAGGGCTAGGAAAACCCTCTCATTTCACAATGCGGCGAACGGACCATGTCGTGTCGAGTCCCTAGGTCCCCGCGTCTGCAGGGGCACGGACGGATGCTGGTCGACCGAGCCAGGCAAGCCACTCACCCTCCTCGGGAGCGCTGCAACGGTCACACCCTCAAACACCTGCACACCCAATCTCAAAGGCCGCCCACGCCGCGGCGCCACCGGGACAGTCGCCACCCGTTTCGCCGGGCTCCTGGAACTCTACCTCCCTCCCGGCGGCCGAGTCTCAGCCCTCGCGAAGATCGCCGAAGCTCCGGAGACAAGGGACGATATAAAAGCGGCCGCCAGGTGGCGCCCGACAAACGGCTCGAACGTCCCCAGGCCAGATCCCGATCGACGAAAGGCCACGGTGCAGCGCGGGCCGCCCAAACGCCGGAGCTCGTCTCGGGGCATCCGCCTCGGAGCTAGCTCCCGGCTCGGCACGACACGGCGCGACCCCGGCAGCAGACGGTGGACGAGGAGTTGGGAGGATGGTGCCGGGAGGCTGCCGCGGAGACGCGCCCTTCACGCTATTCCTGGGCCGCCGGCCGCTGTAAACAAGGAAAATTCTTCAGGGGGATGGACTGCGTGAACTGTAAGCTGAAACCTTGAAAGTACCAATAGAAAACGCGGATGACATTTTATTCTGTAATTGCAGAGTGGAGTTGTTACTAAAACATAAAAACCAGGGCCCAGAAGCCATATAGGAAACGATTGATAACTTGACCACCTAATTGATCTTTACATATTCCACAAGCAAAGTCAAATGACAAGAAGTGGGTGGGTGGGAACATTTGTGCAAATACATGTGTAATAGGAGTATTGATATCAGTATTACTGGAGAACATTTAGAAAACAGCCATTAAGAGGGACCAGGTAAGTAAATTTCAAGTACATTCAGACAATACAGTACTATCACTTTCTGCTTTGGATTATATATATATATATATATATTTTTTTTTTTTTTTTTTTTTTTTCCTGTACGTGGGCCTCTCACTCTTGTGGCCTCTCCCACCGCGGAGCACAGGCTCCGGACGCGCAGACTCAGCAGCCATGGCCCACGGGTCCAGCCGCTCCGCGGCATGTGGGATCCTCCCGGACCGGGGCACGAGCCCGTGTCCCCTGCATCGGCAGGCGGACTCTCAACCACTGCGCCACCAGGGAAGCCCTATTCATATTTTTTTTAATGAGCTAGATCTATAGGTTTGACTTGGAGAAAATGTTGATGACACACTGTTTAATGAAAATAGCAAATTTATATATATCTTTTGAAAAAAGTAAATGGAAAAGTAAAGGATTGGAATAGGTAAAGAAACTTTGCAAAACAAGAATAAATTCCTCCTTATAGCCTGGGGTCAAGAACCAGAAAGAAGAGTGTGTCAGAGACAGACATGAGCCACACTGCCTGCTTTTCTGCCCCTACTTCTGCAGTCCTGGGGCAGGCAGCTGGCATCTCAGCCCCTCAATGTCTCTCCTCCACCCACACCCAGAACCACCTACAGGGAAGTAGAACTTTCACTCTGCAGATCTGGGCTCCCTATGTCCTCAGCCTGTTTCTTCATATCAGGAGCCTCTAGAAATTCACTTGGTTTGCCCAGTCGTCCATGCCGAGGGTTGCTGGCCCCAACCTACACCTGTGCAGCCTTTCTCTCCAAAAGCTTTGAGCTGATATCCCAAGGGAAGAACATTCCCCTGGCATAGCAGGTATGAGCCAAGAGGACAACTGGAAGTTCGCACCTGGATCCATCATACAAACTTTGTGTGCACTGAACTCCCAAAGACACAAGAGGGACGGAGGGTCCACTGTATTGTTAGCGCAACATGGCCATTGCTTTCTTAAAACACGCATGCTCAATCAGCAAGTCCAGCTGTGGCACGAAGAAAAAAGAAACACACGCACACACTCATATCAGCAGGTAATCCGTACTCCTGCCAGGTGTGAGAGTGGTGGGAGCAGAAAAGAGATCATTGTTGCCACTTCTTGGGTCCCCTGAGCTGACACATCTTGGTTGCTGTGTTGATGTCACTGGTGGGGAGTGAGGGCTTGGAGCTCCCTAATGTGTCATTTGCTGTCCAGTGCCCTGCATTTCATTCTGTCTATCATACACTTTCTCCTCGATACACAGTTACAATTAAGAAAATAATCATCTGCATATGTTACATTCAATTTTCAAGTTTGAACAAAGGTGAAGGACACATGGGGAGGGACTTCGCTGGTGGCGCAGTGGTTGAGAGTCCGCACGCCAAGGCAGGAAACACGGGTTTGATCCCTGGTCTGGGAGGATCCCACGTGCCGCGGAGCGGCCAAGCCCGTGAGCCACAACTACTGAGCATGCGCGCATGGAGCTCGTGCTCAGCAATAAGAGAAGACACCACAATGAGAAATCCGTGCACCTCAACGAAGAGTAGCCCTGCTCGCAGCAAGTAGAGAAAGCCGGTGATCAGCAACAAAGACCCAACACAGCCAAAAATAAATAATAAATAAATAAATAAATAGGAAATTCTTTAAAAAGAAGAGTACACATAGGATAACTGAGTTATTGTGAAGGAAGCAAATTGTATTTCTCTCTTTTGTAGATTTAAAAATTTTCAAATATAGTCTGTAAAATGTTTAATATTTTAAAAATTAGAAATAGTCAATAATTCCTCATTACTCTTTATTGCCCAGCACCCACCTCCACCTCAGCACCTTTCACACTGGACTCACCTGATGACTAATCTGCTCCCCCCAGTCTGGAAACTTTTTTCTCTCATCACTATCACCTGTGTTCACCACACATTTAAGGCCATTGTAGTCATTCACATTGTAATTAGGGAATTTTTCTCTACTGAGCCTAAGGGCTGTATTTATTGTTTTTAGTGAAAATCTCTCCCATGTGTTCTGTGAAGTCACAGCCTTAATGGAGTCTGGAACAAGTGCATGTGAATGATGGAAGGAGATTACATCCACATCAGTCTCCCTAACAGGGTGGTGAACATAACTGGCATTAGTATTTCATGGGTGCACTTGGAAGATCCAGGCCGAAAAAAGAAACCTGACCATTTGGCAAAAGATGGACCAATTCAAGAATAAAAATTAGTCTCTTCTCACCTGTTGTTTCATTGTCAGGAACTAAGCGACCACTTGTCCTCCTCTGCATCCTCATGCAGGGTCAGGTGAAAAAGTGAGCAGGCAAAGATGAGGAAAGAGAAAGCAACCAAGAGAATCCAGGCATTTAAAGCATTGTTTGGTACGCCAGGCATGAATCCCCACCCACCCACCTGGGAATGAGCCCTACCATCTAACCCACAGGTATGTGTAGATATGGTGAAGCCCCCTCTCTCCAGGGTCAACAATAAGGCAGTGTATGCTACTGCACAAAATCAAGACAGTAATATTTTCATTTACACGTAAAAAATGAAAATCCTTGGGTGTTGTACTTTTATTAGAGATACTTTTTCAGAGTTATTTCATTACTGTTCAGTTCCTAGGATTTACACCAAACTCCAGGAAACCCGCACAATGATCACTTGGGGAATGTAGACTCCACAGAAAGAACACCACTCTCAAATGTTTCCTGAAATAATTCTTGATCAAATGCACCAGGATTTTTTCTCCCCCATCCGCCCCAGTGCTTCAGGGGCCCCACCCTCCCTGCTGTGCCCTGCCCCCACCCCCCGGATGCCCTTGCCCTCAGTCACCTTGGTTCCTCCCCATGTGGGAATCAGGCAACATGAGAGCCTCAACCCTATCGCTGCCCTCCATGGCCTTGGGCATGTGGCCAGGCCACTTTGGATCTACTTCATAGTGGGGAAAACAATCCAGGGACTCATGTCTTGTTGGAAGGTCTTGTCACACAAATCAGGACTAAAAACCCCTTGCACAGGAAAGCAGCAGGAGTACGTACATCATAAGCCCACTGTTGGGTACCACAATCCACACAGGGCAGACACGCTCATCAAGTATAGAGTGAAGTTGAATTTGGGGTGCATTTTAGTCGACACCTTCAGATACATTAGTGAAAGAGTAGGTGGAGTTCTGTCCTACTAAATATCATGAGGAGAGACATTCTTCATTTCATAATGTTTCTATAGGAAAGTATGTGTCAACTGTCAAGTGCTACCTAAGTCAATGTTAATCATTAACTACTGCATAGACCAATACTGATAATGAGTCAGGAGCAGGGGTGGATCACAACGCTTTGATCCTGAGATCCTGAAAAGAGAAAACATTCCTTTTGAGACCCTGTGATTGAGATTTACCTACGTTTGCTCATTTATCTTTAGTACAACCCTGTTACTTATAGATTAGTTACCTTTTAAAAAGTAACATAAGCTAGGTTCTGAAATTTTGCTTATGTGAGAAAATCATGCAGCTAGAAAATGACAGAGCTAGAATTCAAACGTAGCTCAGGCTATTTTTGACTCTCAAATTCCTAAATATGCTGGTGCTGAGGTGTGGATCACAGATTCAAGTTTCACCTGGATATGTCACCTATCAAATCAGTGGTTGGAATCCTTCATGTTATCACAACACTTCCCCTCCTGTCTCTTTACACAATGACTACCGTGCTTAGGTTCTCCCAACACAGGAATCCTCCAGTGCACTGACCCAGCCTCCCGATCAGTCCCATGTCTCCTGAGTTTTATGGAACAATTCTCAGGTCCCTCTGACCTCTCAGCACAGCTGATGATTAAGACCCCAATCAGAAATGACAAAAAACTCCCCTTCCTCTGGCTGTATCTATCATACGTATCTCCCAATGAGTTTTATAAATATCTGGCATCCTACCAGGACGTGATCATAAATCATTCTCCCATGCTTTGCACACACTTCGAATATTCCCCTTGCTTTTTGAATCCCTGTAATTCTCACCTTCCCTCACTTTCAACAGTGTGCTCACCTCTTTCCATGCAGATGAAGTAGATAATTTGAAGAAATGTTTCAGCTCACGGTCATGAAGTCAACACCAATTCCTGCATCTTCACCCATTGGCGATGCCACTCCTGTTTAAACTGAAAGTCATTTCTATTCCTGGAAAAGCCCATTTTTCTCAAATGTATCCACTTCTCTCCTGCTCTCTGAAGGATGTTATATTATTAATTGTAAACTGAAACTCTTCTACCAGCAAACACCCATGTCTTCCCAGTCCATTCCCTTTCATCTTTTTCAGTTTATTCATTCTTGAAACAAAATCTCTGAACCAGTTTAACTCTAGTTCCTGCCCAATGAATTTCCTCCTTCCAAAGTAAACGGAAAGAGCAGTGCAGGGTTAGTGACAATCTCTGGGCGCCCCTCAAACAGTTTGGTTTACTACGGGTGATCTCCCTGTTACTATTGACCTGCGTATACATAAACCTTTATAACATTATAGTTATCTCTCCGTAATTAAATCCAATGAATGTTTCTCAGTATTTTACTTGGACCCAAGCAGAATTGGACTATGACCTCCGTCAGGAACTTTATATTTTCAAGGTCCTCTGACATCACAAACTCCCCACTGCCTTTAAACTAGTCAGTTCCTGCCAGTGTACTGTGTGCAGTTCTCCTCAAACAATACTATTTCCACATCTCAAGACTCCATTGTAGCCCTCTTCTCTCTTTTTACTATATACACCATCTTCAAAAACTGTTATAATTATTCAGTCTTCGGCTGTTACCACTATGATAAGAATGTGTAAAAACGAATGCTAGATTTCATTTATGAGGTGTCATCCATACTTGCATGGGAGGCAGGCACCTACAATGAAATGTATATCCGACAGAAACCAGGATCTTCCTCCCCAAATAAAAACTACTACTCCTCTCATCTGCAGTCTGAGATAGTGGCTCCACTAATTATTTGGGGCTCAGTCATTGACATAACGTCCCAGAACCACACAAACAGAACCAAAGATAGATTTTCTCTCTACAATGAACACTCTCAGCTCTTTTCATCTCCTCCTTGATATCCACATACATAGTTCCAGCTACACTTATCCTGCTTCACTTTCAGGTTAAATGTCAGTGCCTCAGAGATTCCTTCTTTAAATTACTAGCTAAGTAACTCTCCTCTCCCCTTTGTGTTGAATAGAGCCTACAGGCAACACATGTAATATTTCACGATATCTCTACTCATCATTTTTAGTTTTCTTTTCTTTTTTTCCCGTTTTCCTCTCTGGACTAATTTCAGAAAAGTCAACTGTAGAGTCATAAAGCAACTTTCTCTTGACTATTACATATGAATTGTAAATCCACAGAAATTCCATGTACACAGTAACCTAATCTACTCTCAGTTGGCCTGTGACCAAAGTTCTTTAATCAAATTAAATAACTATCTTTAAATTAAAAATTCTTTGACTAATAAATGACTTTGATTCCTCCTGGGGAATTTTTTCTTTAGTAATCACCAGAAACAAAATGTGTCGGAAAACTAGGTTTGTGTCTTTACTTAAGTATGAAACTACCACACTCCTGACTTCAAAGTTTTAGTCTCTTTCTATAGAAACAGGCATAGAATTGTCTGTGGGCTCCTGTTAATATCTGATAACATCATATATTTTATAATCATAAAGAAAGAACTCCTTTAATCTGGATGCCAAATCAGGATAAATCTAATCAAGGAACAACTTCCCTAACATAAGCTTTTCCTTCTCAACAGGTTCACCACTTAGATACATGTAAGGAAAGTATAAGTGATTCCTTTAATTTGCTGATATTCTAAAAGCGTCCAAAAGCAATCTTGATGCCTTGGCCGGAGGTCTCACTGTTTTGTGAATTGTAGCCAGTTCTGGGAAGAGAATTTGCAGCAAGTGGATTAGTCTTTTATAAATATGTTTAACCTACAAACAGTCCATCAGGCTGTGGGCTTTGTGTGGCTTTACATAAAGACTGGTTTTGTTTGATGATATCAAACATTCAAGGAATATATCTTTAGGGTTTTAAAGCATTTGTATTTTAATACCAAGGTAAATAATACTTAAATTATAATCAATTACATGAAGTTTCCAGGGATGCAGGAGAGAAAATATACAATTGGAGAAATTGGGCTTGGCCAAGGAAGAGATGATTTTTCAATTCTTACTATGGGCTTGGGAGTAAACAATGAGCAATATTTGTAGATTTTGTGACAGTGAGCTGAAGACTTTCCTAAAATTATCTGATTAATCTGTCTAGTAGAAGGTGATTCCTTTTGTGGAAAGTGAGGAGCGTACTGAGAATGATTAAAAATCAAAAGACATGGAGAGCCCGGAGGAAGATGGCGGAAGAGTAAGACGCGGAGATCACCTTCCTCCCCACACATACATCAGAAATTCATCTACACGTGGAACAACTCCTACAGAACACCTACTGAACGCTGACAGAAGACCTCAGACCCCCCAAAAGGCAAGAAACTCCCCACATACCTGGATAGGGCAAAAGAAAAAAAGAATAAACAGAGACAATAGGATAGGGACGGGACCTGCACCAGTGGGAGGGAGCCGTGAAGGAGGGAAGGTTTCTACACACTACAAGCCCCTTCGCGGGCGGAGACTGCAGGTGGCGGAGGGGGAAGCTTCGGAGTAGCGGAGGAGACCGCAGCCACAGGGGTACGGAGGGCAAAGCGGAGAGATTCTGGCACAGAGGACCGGTGCCCTCAGGCACACACCAGCCCGAGAGGCTTGTCTGCTCGGCCGCCGTGGCGGGCGGGGCTGGGAGCTGAGGCTCGGGTATCGGCTTTCAGTCGGAGCGCAGGGAGAGGACTGGGGCTGGCGGCAGGAAGAGAGCCTGAATGGGTTAGTGCACCACGGCTAGCCCGGAGGGAGTCCGGGGAAAGGGTCTGGAGCTGCTGAACAGGCAAGAGACTTTTTTCCCTTTTGTTTCCTGGTGCGCGAGGAGAGGGCATTAAGAGGGCTGCTTGGGGAAGCGCCGGAGACGTGAGCCGCGGGTAAAGCGCGGACCTCGGAGACGGGCGTGGGACGCTGGGGCTGCCGCCGCCGCCGCCGCCGCGGGGCCTGTGTGCGAGCGCGGGTCACTGTCCGCCCCGCCTTCCGGGGGGCCTGTGCACCCCACCACTGCCGGGGTCCTGGGACCCGGGGATGGCTTTCCCGGTAAAGCGCACGGAGCGCCACGGGCTGCTGCAACGTCACGCTGGCCTCTGCCGCCGCAGGCCCGCCCCACACTGCGCGCCCCTCCCTCCCCTCTGCCTGAGTGAGCCAGAGCCCCCGAATCAGCGGCTCCTTTAAACCCGTCCTGTCTGAGCGAAGAGCGGATGCCCTCCGGCGACCTACGCGCAGAGGCGGGGCCAGGTCCAAGGCTGAGACCCGGGAGCTGTGAGAGCAGAGAAGAGACAGGGAAATCTCTCTGTGCAGTCTTGGAGGCAGCGGATTAAAGCTCCACGGCCCACTTGATGTGCCCTGCGTCTGTGGAGTGCATGAATGGACAGCGAATCATCCCAAATTGAGGAAGTGGACTTTGAGGACAAGATTTAAGACTTTCCCCCCTTTTCCTCTTTTTACAACGAATTATCCCAAATTAAGGAGGTGGACTTAGAGAGCAAGATTTCAGACTTCTCGCCCTTTTCCTCTTTTTACAACGAATTATCCCAAATTGAGGAGGTGGACTTGGAGAGCAAGATTTTTGATTTTTCCCCCTGCTCTCTTTTCGTGAATGTGTATGTGTAATCTTCTGTGTAAGATTCTCTCTGTATAGCTTTGCTTCCACCATATGTCCCAGGGTTCTATCGGTCCGTTTTTTTTCAATAATTACTTTTTAATTTTAATAACGCTACTATATTTCATACTTTATTCTATTTTACTTTACCTGCTCTTTCTTTTTTTCCTACCTTCCCTTCCTCCCTCCACTCCTCCTTTCCTTCTTTCTTTTTCTTTCCTCCCTCCCTCCCTCCCACCCTTCTTCTTTCCACTTTCTTTTTCTTTCCTTCCTCCCTCCCTCCCTCCTGTCTTTCTTTCTTTCTTTCCTTCCTCCCTCCCTCCCTCCCTTCTTCCATTCACTCTTCCTTTTGCTTTCATTCCTCCCTCCCTCCCTCTTTTCTTTCCTTCTCTCTTTCCATCCTCCCTCCCTCCCTCCCTCCTTTCTTTCTTTCTTCCTTCCTTCCTTCCTTTCTTCCCTTCTTCCTTTCTTTCCCTCTCTCTTTCTTTCTTCTACTAATTCTTTCTTTCTGCTTTTTCTCCCTGTTATTCTGAGCCGGGTGGATGAAAGGCTCTTGGTGCTGCAGCCAGGAGTCAGTGCTGTGCCTCTGAAGTGGGAGAGCCAACTTCAGGACACAGGTCCACAAGAGACCTCCCAGCTCCACATAATATCAAGCAGCGAAAATCTCCCAGAGATCTCCATCTCAACACCAGCACCCAGCTTCAGTCAACGACCAGCAAACTACAGTGCTGGTCACCCTATGCCAAGCAACTAGCAAGGCAGGAACACAACCCCACCCATTAGCAGACAGGCTACCTAAAAACATAATAAGGCCATAGGCACCCCAAAACACACCACCAGACGTGGACCTGTCCACCAGAAAGACAAGATCGAGCCTCAACCACCAGAATACAGGCATTAGTCCCCCCCACCAGGAAGCCTACACAACCTACTGAAACAACCTTAGCCACTGGGGACAGACACCAAAAACAACGGAAACTACGAATCTACAACCTGCAAAAAGGAGACCCCAAACACAGTAACATAAGCAAATTGAGAAGGCAGAAAAACACACAGCAGATGAAGGAGCAACATAAAAACCTACCAGACGTAACAAATGAAGAGGTAATAGGCAGTCTACCTGAAAAAGAATTCAGAATAATGATAGTAAAGCTGATCCAAGATTCTATTTCCAAGATCCATAATCTTGGAAATAGAATAGACAAAATGCAAGAAACAGTTAACAAGGACATAGAAGAACTAAAGATGAATCAAGCATCGATTAAAAACACAATAAATGAAATGAAAAATTCTCTAGATGGGATCAATAGCAGAATAACTGAGGCAGAAGAACGGATAAGTGAGGTGGAAGATAAAATAGTGGAAATAACTGATGCAGAGCAAAATAAAGAAAAAAGAATGAAAAGAACAGAGGACAGTCTCAGAGACCTCTGGGACAACATTAAACACACCAACATTCGAATTATAGGGGTTCCAGAAGAAGAAGAGAAAAAGAAAGGGACTGAGAAAATATTTGAAGAGATTTTAGTTGAAAACTTCCCTAATATGGGAAAGGAAATAGTTAATCAACTCCAGGAGGCACAGGGAGTCCCATACAGAATAAATCCAAAGAGAAATACGCCAAGACACATATTAATCGAACTGTCAAAAATTAAACACAAAGAAATCATATTAAAAGCAGCAAGGCAAAAACAACAAATAACACACAAGGGAATCCCCATCAGGTTAACAGCTGATCTCTCAGCAGGAACTCTACAAGCCAGAAGGGAGTGGCAGGACATAATTAAAGTGATGAAGGAGAGAAACCTGCAACCAAGATTACTCTACCCAGCAAGGGTCTCATTCAGATTTGATGGAGAAATTAAAACTTTTACAGACAAGCAAAAGCTGAGAGAGTTCAGCACCACCAAACCAGCTTTACAACAAATGCTAAAGGAACTTCTCTAGGCAAGAAACACAACAGAAGGAATATACCTACAATAACGAACCCAAAGCAATTAAGGAAATGGGAATAAGAACATACATATCAATAATTACCTTAAATGTAAATGGACTAAATGCTCCCACCAAAAGACACAGATTGGCTGAATGGATACAAAAACAAGACCCATATATATGCTGTCTACAAGAGACCCACTTCAGACCTAGAGACACATACAGACTGAAAGTAAGGGGATGGAAAAAGATATTCCATGCAAATGGAAACCAAAAGAAAGCTGGAGTAGCAATTCTCATATCAGACAAAATAGACTTTAAAATAAAGACTATTAGAAGAGACAAAGAAGGACACTACATAATGATCAAGGGATCGATCCAAGAAGAAGATATAACAATTGTAAATATTTATGCACCCAACATAGGAGCACCTCAATACATAAGGCAAATACTAACAGCCATAAAAGGGGAAATTGACAGTAACACAATCATAGTAGGGGACTTTAACACCCCACTTTCACCAATGGACAGATCATCCAAAATGAAAATAAATAAGGAAACACAAGCTTTAAATGATACATTAAACAAGATGGACTTAGTGGATATTTATAGGACATTCCATCCAAAAACAACAGAATACACATTTTTCTTAAGTGCTCATGGAACATTCTCCAGGATAGATTATATCTTGGGTCACAAATCAAGCCTTGGTAAATTTAAGAAAATTGAAATTGTATCAAGTATCTTTTCTGACCACAATGCTATGAGACTAGACATCAATTACAGGAAAAGATCTGTAAAAAATACAAACACATGGAGGCTAAACAATACACTACTCAATAACGAAGTGATCACTGAAGAAATCAAAGAGGAAATTAAAAAATACCTAGAAACAAATGACAATGGAGACACGACGACCCAAAACCTATGGGACGCAGCAAAAGCAGTTCTAAGGGGGAAGTTTATAGCAATACAATCCCACCTTAAGAAACAGGAAACATTTCGAGTAAACAACCTGACCCTGCACCTAAAGCAATTAGAGAAAGAAGAACAAAAAACCCCCAAAGTTAGCAGAAGGAAAGAAATCATAAAGATCAGATCAGAAATAAATGAAAAAGAAATGAAGGAAACGATAGCAAAGATCAACCAAACTAAAAGCTGGTTCTTTGAGAAGATAAACAAAATTGACAAACCATTAGCCAGACTCATCAAGAAAAGAAGGGAGAAGATTCAAATCAATAGAATTAGAAATGAAAAAGGAGAAATAACAACTGACACTGGAGAAATACAAAAGATCATGAGAGATTACTATAAGCAACTCTATACCAATAAAATGGACAACCTGGAAGAAATGGACAAATTCTTAGAAATGCACAACCTGCCAAGACTGACTCAGGAAGAATTAGAAAATATGAATAGACCAATCACAAGCACTGAAATTGAAACTGTGATTTAAAATCTTCCATCAAACAAAAGCCCAGGACCAGATGGCTTCACAGGCGAATTCTATCAAACATTTAGAGAAGAGCTAACACCCATCCTTCTCAAACTCTTCCAAATAATATCAGAGGAAGGAACACTCCCAAACTCATTCTACGAGGCTACCATCACCTTGATACCAAAACCAGGCAAGGATGTCACAAAGAAAGAAAACTACAGGCCAATATCACTGATGAACGTAGATGCAAAAATCCTCAACAACATACTAGCAAACAGAATCCAACAGCACATTAAAAGGATCATACACCATGATCAAGTGGGGTTTATTCCAGGAATGCAAGGATTCTTCAATATACGCAAATCAATAATGTGATACACCATATTAACAAGTTGAAGGAGAGAAACCATATGATCATCTCAATAGATGCAGAGAGAGCTTTCGACAAAATTCAACACCCATTTATGATAAAAACCCTGAAGAAAGTAGGCATAGAGGGAACTTTCCTCAACATAATAAAGGCCATATATGACAAACCCACAGCCAACATTGTCCTCAATGGTGAAAAACTGAAACCATTTCCACTAAGATCAGGAACGAGACAAGGCTGCCCACTCTCACCACTCTTATTCAACCTAGTTTTGGAAGTTTTAGCCACAGCAATCAGAGAAGAAAAGGAAATAAAAGGAATCCAAATTGGAAAAGAAGAAGTAAAGCTGTCACTGTTTGCAGATGACATGATACTATACATAGAGAATCCTAAAGATGCTACCGAAAAACTACTAGAGCTAATCAATGAATTTGGTAAAGTAGCAGGATACAAAATTAATGCACAGAAATCTCTGGCATTCCTGTACACTAATGATGAAAAATCTGAAAATGAAATCAAGAAAACACTCCCATTTACCATTGCAACAAAAAGAATAAAATATCTAGGAATAAACGTATGTAAAGAGACAAAAGACCTGTATGCAGAAAATTATAAGACACTGATGAAAGAAATTAAAGATGATACAAATAGATGGAGAGATATACCATGCTCCTGGATTGGAAGAATCAATATTTTGAAAATGACTCTACTACCCAAAGCAATCTACAGATTCAATGCAATCCCTATCAAACTACCACTGGCATTTTTCACAGAACTAGAACAAAAAATTTCAAAATTTGTTTGGAAAAACAAAAGACCCCGAATAGCCAAAGCAATCTTGAGAACGAAAAATGGAGCTGGAGGAATCAGGCTCCCTGACTTCAGACTATACTACAAAGCTACAGTAATTAAGACAGTGTGGTACTGGCATAAAAACAGAAAGATAGATCAGTGGATCAGGATAGAAAGCCCAGAGATAAACCCACGCACATATGGCCAACTTATCTTTGATAAAGGAGACAGGAATGTACAGTGGAGAAAGGACAGCCTCTTCAATAAGTGGTGCTGGGAAAACTGGACAGGGACATGTAAAAGTTTGAGATTAGATCATTCCCTAACACCATACACAAAAATAAGCTCAAAATGGATTAAAGACCTAAATGTAAGGCCAGAAACTATCAAACTCTTAGAGGAAAACATAGGTAGAACACTCTATGACATAAATCACAGCAAGATCCTTTTGGACCCACCTCCTAGAGAAATGGAAATAAAAACAAAGATAAACACATGGGACCTAATGAAACTTCAAAGCTTTTGCACAGCAAAGGAAACCATAAACAAGACCAAAAGACAACCCTCAGAATGGGAGAAAATATTTGCAAATGAAGCAACTGACAAAGGATTAATCTCCAAAATTTATAAACAGCTCATGCAGCTCAATAGCAAAAAAACAAACAACCCAATCCAAAAATGGGCAGAAGACTTAAATAGGCATTTCTCCAAAGAAGATATACAGACTGCCAACAAACACATGAAAGAATGCTCAACATCATTAATCATTAGAGAAATGCAAATCAAAACTACAATGAGATATCATCTCACACCAGTCAGAATGGCCATCATCAAGAAATCTAGAAACAATAAATGCTGGAGAGGGTGTGGAGAAAAGGGAACACTCTTGCACTGCTGGTGGGAATGTGAATTGGTACAGCCACTATGGAGAACAGTATGGAGGTTCCTGAAAAAACTACAAATAGAACTACCATATGACCCAGCAATCCCACTACTGGGCATATACCCTGAGAAAACCATAATTCAAAAAGAGACATGTACCAAAATGTTCATTGCAGCTCTATTCACAATAGCCCGGAGCTGGAAACAACCTAAGTGTCCATCATCGGATGAATGGATAAAGAAGATGTGGCACATATAAACAATGGAATATTACTCAGCCATAAAAAGAAACGAAACTGAGCTATTTGTAATGAGGTGGAGAGACCTAGAGTCTGTCATACAGAGTGAAGTAAGTCAGAAAGAGAAAGACAAATACCGTATGCTAATACATATATATGGAATTAAAAAAAAATGTCATGAAGAACCTAGGTGTAAAACGGGAATAAAGACACAGACCTACTTGAGAATGGACTTGAGGATATGCGGAGGGGGAAGGGTAAGCTGTGACAAGGCGAAAGAGAGGCATGGACATATATACACTACCAAACGTAAGGTAAATAGATAGTGGGGAGGAGCCGCAGAGCACAGGGAGATCAGCTCGGTGCTTTGTGACCGCCTGGAGGGGTGGGATGGGGAGGGTGGGAGGGAGGGAGATGCATGAGGGAAGGGATGTGGGAACAGATGTATATGTATGACTGAATCACTTTGTTATAAAGCAGAAACTAATAAAAAAATATTAAAAAAAAACAAAAGACATGGAGAAGGTCTGAAATATTTGTGAGGTATAGAATAAGACTTAATCATCTAGATATAGTACAATGGCCAGGGATATTTGAAAGATGTTGGGAGATTTGTGAACCCCACCAGATTTAATATCCTAGTTAGATTCAGTCATGGAAGAAGCAGGTACTTGGAGCCCTCCAAGATTGGAATCTTGACCAGCAGATGTGATGAATTTGGAAGGAATATGAAAAGAGGAATATAGAAATTGTTGGTCTTCATAACTATATGTTGAAATTACTTAATTTGATTCATTTGGAATAAAAATGAAGACAGGTTGCCACAGATGTTAAGAGAGTGGGGTCAGTGCATTGCAGGTTCTCCTAGCATTTCGGGTCAGGGAGGAAACTGACTAATAACTTGAAATATCATGGGTTAATTAACTTTAAAAACTCTTTGATTTTTATGTCCTAATAAGTAAATTTGGGATGCTAATATTTCCCTTATGAGAAGCAGTAGCCAAAGCCTTCTTAGTTTGCCCGTGGGAAAGAAGAGTACTCCTCTTTTCTCATAGACCACTTCACATTTGCAGGTGAGGTGTTTGTTCACTCCCAGGTAAAGGTTTATGGGTTCCTGACTGTTAAGTCTGAAAACTCTAGATAGGATTCAAGTCTCATGACTTTCTTCTCTTTCCTTCGATTTGCCTGCTTAGAGTAAACAGTGTCGCTGAGAGAGTATACTAGCAGCTGAGTTCTTGGCAATGTGCCCCAGGTGAGTGGGGACTTGCTCTTTGTCCTGACATGGTAACTCTGTTTCCGGTGGATAGAAAAGTGTCACCCCTTGGACTGAGTGCTCTAAGTCTATCCTGGTGGGAGTCAAGGCTCTGAGCACTAGTCCTGTCGTCTGGCATCTCTGTGAGTATCGTGGAGTAGGGCAAGGGCTAATACAGCAACCGTCTCCTTTCCAACATTACACCGACGTGCTCCAGACTCCATGAAGGCTGTGATGGTAAAGAGGGCACATGAGAGGTTGTATTTCTCTCCCCTCAGCCATGGGCTTGCCGGGGGTGTGACTCACTCCATAAGCGAGTCTGCGATGCAGTGAGCTCTGTCATGTGATGGACGCAAGTGGAGGGATGAGCAAGAGCAGAAGTTCAAGGTCTGGTTGGGGAGGAGGTGTGTGGACGGGTGAGTTCAACATGTCCAGGGTCAGAGGTGCTGGCTAGAGGGCTGTGCGGGGCTGAGGGGGCAGGAGAAAGAGAAGAAGCCCTTCAGCAGGACTGGCCCAGAGGGGAGGGTGGAGCCAATTTTGCATTTTTTCTTGTTTTTCCAATTTTTAATGTGTTTTCTCAGAGTACAGTTGACTATTTTGAAAGCTCTAAAAAGTCAAAACAAAATATTCCCTCTCATTCTTGCTCCAAACCAGCCCTTTTCCCCCGGTTTATGTAATCTTTGTTCAGAAACTGGAAGCACTTTACCGAAAGCATTTTTTCCTTAGTTGGTGCATTGAGGAGGATATAGTAGGTAGAGGAAAACTTAGAAAACTGTGGCCATATGTGAAGCCCTGGAGAGGCCTGAACCATCGAGGGTCTCTGATTAGTCTGTGAACAGGGAAGACAGGAGGAAGCTACAGGAGAGACAATGATAGTCAAAGCGGTGAGGTCCCAGGAAACGAGGAGGGAAAGAGGGACCTCAACCCACAGGAAAGGTCAGTTGGGGATCATCTTACAGTTTGGCAGCCCCGGGACCACTGGCTTGTGAAGTTGAGCCCGGCTATCCTCATATCTGGTGATGAATGCACGCTACGTGTGGAGGTTAGGTAGGCAGCAACTGCGGACCCCAAGTTGTATATACAGTCTGTTCATTCACACAAAATGGTGGACATTGCATCAAAGCTCTCTGACTTTTTAATGACTAATTCACCTGTAGCTTTTATTTATTGGGTTTTGTTATGTTCAAACATGTCATGTCAGCTCACTGAATCACTCAACTCTCTTGAGAGGTTACTAAAGTATTTCCCACATGAGAACAGTGAGGTTTGTATTGGGAAATACTTTGCCAGTAGTCACTGCTGATAAGTGGCAGAACATGTATATTGCCTGGCTTGTGCTAAGTCTGTAGGTTTAACTGAAAGTAGTGGGCAGCAGGGATATTTATGAATTCCCAAGTACACATTTTTTAATTGCCAGTCAGCTCAGAATTAACATCCTCTTGTGGACTGTGCAGGTTATTTCACACCACCACTATTGTGATGCTCCTTTACCATGAAAGTCACTCTGTATTCAGAGTGTGCCCATCTCTGTGATGCACCTGAAAGGCATACGCTAAGTCAGCCCAGAGGAACATTGGACTTGACGTCAAACAGGGTTTGAGCTTTTGAAACACTCAGCTGCCTTTTCTCAGTACTGTCACCTTCTACCATCACCTCTGGATATTTGGGGAAATGCGGCAGCCTGAACCAGAAAGTC
Organism: Mesoplodon mirus; assembly: GCF_964341445.2. NCBI lineage: Eukaryota > Metazoa > Chordata > Mammalia > Artiodactyla > Ziphiidae > Mesoplodon > Mesoplodon mirus. The sequence goes on along the minus strand of NW_028294251.1, from coordinate 25,197 downwards.
CAGCATGTTTTTAGGAATCAGTGACTTTCAAGACATGTGACTGTGAACTTCATGCAGAACTGGGGTAATGTCAATTGCAGGTTTCTTTGAGTGAAATGTCTCTGGAATCTTGTTGAAGTCAATGTAGAAAAATCTCTCCAATACTGTCACAATCCTGTGAACGTATCAATCTTATTAATCTAAACTTCTGCATATTCCTTGGCCTTAGAGGAAAGGATGACTCTGTTGTTACTGGCGCTAAACTTCAACGCAGCCCCCATTGTTTCAGTCCCTCCCTTTTGGTGCTTTTCCTCATCTTTATCTCGACAACATCCTGCCCATTTTATTTTTCGTTTCTTTTACCCTTAAACATATATTCTAAATGTCAGTATCCTATAATATGTTTCCAATTTCTTGTATATTCCTCCATCTCCTAAATTTTCTGTGTTAAAGGTCAATATTTTAAACATATTCACAGACAGTAGCTTCAGGAAGAACCCACTTATCTGAAGGTCAATAGTAAGTTTATAGGGGCGAACCCCGCTGTCCACATTAGAGACATGATCTTAGGGTAAGAGGAATTCAGCACAACCACCTGACTGCAAGTGGACTTAAACGCTGGCCCAGCAGAGGTTTTTTTTTTTTTTTTTTTTTTTTTGCCTTATAACAAATTTAATCAGTTATACATATACATATGTTTCCATATCCCCTCCCTTTCAGCAGAGGTTTTTGAATAGTTTGCATTTGGAACCATTTTGCCCCCAAAACAAACTGTGCCTTGAGTTTCAAAAGGGAAGTTGCTTAAATGTAGCTCATGTATATAGTGTTTGAAAAATAAAGAAGGCCTAAAATTTAATCAGAAAATGATGGCAGTGAGAGGCTACAAAATAGAAAAATCTATGTGAATTCAGCAAAGTGAGACTCTATGTGAATATAAGTAACACGGTGGGAGGGTAGTTAGTGGAGAGCATCACAGAGGGAGCAGCCTAGAATTCATGTGTAGAGAACTAAAGAAATGAATTTTATGTGAGCAAACTTTTAACAGACTTTTCTTTCCCTATCAATAGCAGAGACTTCACACTGGGGAAGAGCTCACTGAATGTAAATAATATGAGGAGATTTCACATGGAACTCAACGCCACATGAGTGGCCTCTCACAGGACAGAAACGCTATGCTTGCAATCGATTTGGAAGAGTCTTCAGCCTTTATTCATCATTGAATTAACATAAGCTAATTTATACTGGAGTGAAACCATGCAGGTCTCATCAATGTGGGAAGCCCTGCAGGCAGTGCTGTAACCTTAGATGACATGAGAAAACTCACCATGAAGTGAGCCCCTATATATGTTATAAATGTGGAAGATACTTTAGCTGGAGCCTCACATTTAAATACACCAGAAACTCACACTGGAGAGAACCCTTAATGTGATAAATGTGGGACACACTTCAGCAGAGCCTTAACTTTTGTTCACACTGAAGAACTCATAAGGTGAGAAGCCCGCTGTCTCAAAACACTGTAAAATCTGGTGCTTCAATTATTCTATTCCGTTTATATTTTCTCTTAATGTGCCCCTCATGACTTAAAATTGAATTACAAATAAATTTAATTTTTCACAAGAGCCTTAGTCCTGGAGAATTTGTGGACCTGGCCATGCAATCCCAAGAATTCAGTCAGGAAGGGGCTTATTCCTGCAACAGAATTTTTTAGCCAAAAGTTTTTTTCCCCCACCAAGAACAGATAGATAGGTCAGGACCGAGAAGGTGGAAGATCATTCAAGAAACACAACATTGTAAAGCAACTATACCCCCAATTAATAAAATAAGGTAAGATAAAATAAAATAAATCATTGCAGACATGGAGAGTTCCATTTTCAGATTTGGAGAGGGTAAGGGCTGCATGATAAGGTCTGGCTCCTCTTCAGATAAATTGCTTTTACTTTGTTGGCCTAAAAACATTCATTATAACCCTAAAGTCCTCTGACGCCTAATGGGTGAAAGCATGGTATTGTAGGGGGCTATGAAGCATGGGATGTTGCCTTCAACATTTGTGTGTCTGTGCTCCTGTCTGTGTACATGCACACACACACACACACACATGCAAGCAAGGGAGAGAGCATATAGCATCCATCTGATCCTAAAGAGAAAATGTGAGTCTGGAATCAATGGTATAAATGTGTCATCAGGAGAGAGAGCATCTAAGTCACCTTATTCATTAATTTATCAAAACTTCAATTATTAACAAATATTTACTGAAAGCTTCCAGGATTTCAGAACTTGGCTTGTGATGAGGACTAAATTGTAAATAATACAATGTTCCTATCTTCGTAGAACTCTACATTCTAACGCAGTCAATTCAAATACACTGCAATATAAAATTTCTGATATTAAAAATCAAACATACACAAGGGTTTACAAATTGTGTAACTACAAAATGTTTGCTCCTAATTTACAAAGAAAAGTTGCCACTTTGCAAAATAAAATTGAGATTTAGAACAGTGTCGTTAGAGAACTTTGGAAGGCCCAAAATTGTCAAAAAGACTGGGTTATTAAAAACTTTTTTACAAAGTTCTGAACCTTTGAAAAGCTGTTCTACGAGATAGGGAAGAATAACGATAGATTTCCATTTCTAACAGCCAAGCTATTTGTTCAAAATATTATGAATTAAGTATTCTTAAATTAACTGTTCAATTACAAAATACATTTTTGAAAATCAATAATGGTTTTTGTGAGAATACAAAAACTGCTGCTCATTCCCACTAAAATTCCATTTAGCATCCATTTTATTGGAGATTCAGTGGGGCACCATTTTATTTATTTCTTTATCTTCTTCCAGTTTTACTGAGATATAACTGACATAGAGCACAGTGTAACTTTACAGTGTATAATGATTTGACTTACATATGTTATGAAATGATTATCAGACTAAATTTAGTGAACATTCATCATCTCATATAGACACAAAATTAGAGAAATAGAAAAAGGTGTTTTTCTTGTGATGGGACCCCTTATAATTTACTCTCTTAACCACTCGTATGTACAGGAGACAGAAGTGTTAATTATCTTTATCCTGTGCTAGCTTGCATCCCTGGTGCTCCATCTCTCTTACAGCTGGACGCTTGCAGTTTGGGCCACCTTCATCCAGTCCCACCCCTTCCCACGCCCTGACTCTGTCGATCAGAAATCGGACTGTTATTGGATGAGTTTGCTTGCTTGTTGGTTGGCTGTTGAAATATAGCTGATCTACAACACTATGTTACTTCTTGTTACACAGCAGAGTAATTTGGAATTTCTATACATTTCAAAATGAGCACCGGGTCCTCTGCTTGGGGAGGGGCCAGGGCACCGGCGCGTCTGAGGTCCGGGGCCCCGCCTCCAACCTCAGAGACAGGCCCCTGCCTGCGGAGGCCGAGGCAGCCTCCAGGTGCCAGAGGCTATGCTGGGATCGCGCCACTTCTCTCCGTTCTCCGACCCCAAGTTCCCGCGGCGGCGGCAGGGACCCTGGGCCGGGGTGTGCGCCGAGAGAGGGAAGCGGGTGCGGTTCCGGCCCCGCGGGGCTGAGCCCGGCCGGTGGGAAGCCCTCTGCCGGGCCGAGGAGCCTCTGTACCGCCCGTGGTGCTCCCATGACTGCCGCTTCCCCTGAGCGCGGAGGAGCGGGACCGTCTCCTGGGCCTGGAGGCCGCCCCGCTCCTCTCCTCGCCGCCTCCAGGGCTCCCGCCACGCATCCAGCACCTGCGACGTCAGCGAGGGGGGCAGGAGCTCGTGCGGGGATGGGCCCAGCCGCGATCGCCGCCCCCGCCCGGAGCCCTGCCTTGTGCTCCGCCCGCTCCGCTGTCGCTCCTTCCCGGCCCTGCCGGCCGAGCTGCAGGCGGAGCCGGGGAGAGACGGACGCCAGAGGCGCCGTCGGGGTTCTCCAGGCCGGTCCGGGGACACCGGGCCGCTTCCACTTCTGGCTCCACCGATTTCCCGGTCTGTAGCCTAAGAGCCGAAGGTCGCAGCGCTGCGCCGCTTCGCTGGCTGCACGCTGCGCGTAGGGCCGGCGCTGGAATAACAACGCGGGGTCAACTACACACTGCACCCCGCGTACTACTTCTTTGATCCTTGTCTCTGCTGTGAAAGGGCCCAGAGTTCTCATCCTGGTCGAAGGAAATGTTCTTTGTAAATGTTTTGCGGAAGGTGCTGTGTCCCCTGTCAAAACAAGATGTTTAGTGACTTGAACTGTCAGAGTCATCCGCTGGTGCTGGCCGTGAGGCTGAAAAACAGGTCACGGCCCCAACCCCATTTGGGTGCACAGAACCCGCAACAGCTGCCAGACTCCGCTGGCCATTAGCCCTCAGAGAACCTGGACTCTTAGCGGCTGGACTCCAAGCCAGGGGTGGGGCTGGAAAGGTGGATTTCTGTCCCTCTGGGAGCCACAGAAGTTAGTGGTGAATTGATGGATGAGGATCTGTGCCCAGCAAGTAACTATTGTGTGGAACTCTTTGGACCCCTGCACGTGACCAGACAGGGAGCACAGGGACAGGACAGCCTCACTCACTGCTGGTGGCTGGGGATACCAACAGGAGGGGACCATACATGAGCAGAGGAGGGCACCCTGGGGGAGGAATAAACCCCTCACATCTTGGGCAGATTTTGGTAACTTGTTTTTTGTTTTGATTGTAGTTTTCATATTTTCTGGCGCAGGGCTAGTACAATCAATTCGCTTTGGAATGCTGGCCTCTAAGGAGGGATGTTTGCACTGTAACTCGAGAGAACAGGCCACTTCATCCTACATCCCATCGGCCAAATTCCACACCCAGCTTGTGCTGGTAGGAACTGCAAGCTAAGAGTGGTTTTCATATTTTTAAATGGGTGAAAATAATTCATAAAAGATTATTTGCAACCCATGAAAATATATAGCATTCAAATTTCCTTGTCTATAAATGATGTTTTATTGAAACACAGTTATACTCCTTTATTTATATTTTACTCTAGCTGCTTTTTGGCTACAATGACTGAGCTGAGTAGAAACAACAGACATCATATGGTGAATCTAAAATATGTACTCTCTGGTCCTTTACACAAGTCTGCCAACCCCTGCTCTAGAAAAGCCGGAAAAAAAAATTTTTGAAACTCATATGCTGGGATTTATACTTTTAAAACAGTTAAATATTTAGCGAATTTTGTCCCTGGAAATAAACTTTAAGTAGAAGTAAATATGTTACATTTATCTCAGAAATCTCTGTTAGAATAAACACTAATTCACGATTAGTCCTGCACTGAGGAAGGGAATCCACCTGCAGATATTTTTATTTTCATCTCAGAAATAATGACAAATTAGTGTAACTAAAACCTAGCACCCACTCAAATGAGCATCAACGGCAAAAACTGCTAGATATTTTTGAGCCTCAAAGTAGGACATTGTAAGCCATAAAAGTATTTACTTTAAATTTTGGTTCAGCGACATCTCTTGACTGTGGCAGTGTTTACCAAAGTTAATTCATCATGGAGAATTTCATCAAGAATCATTTTCTAATAGAAAACTATCAAGAGTTAATGCACTATAATTCACATTAGAGTAAAATAAACTAAAAAACAATCACATTGATGAAGCAATGAATATGTAATTTACATAAGAATATAAAAATATATAACAACAAAAACATCACTTATTACCTTATTTTCTGTTATTAAATATAAAAACATATTATGCAACTTCCAGGTGTTCTTGCATCTGGTAAGCCATTTCATTCTTAAAAGGGCATTATTGCATAATGAAACACATAAGTAAATGCATTTTTAGATTTTTATTTTGTATTTAGGAATACATTTAACTTTAAATTTACCAAAAGTGTATATAATCGCATTGGGACTATATACAATAAAGAACACACCGGGAAATACTGGATTTTATGGTAAATGTGTTATTTTGGATTGCTTTGGATTATAAAACAAAAAAAGAGAAATTAACAGCCCAATATATATATAGCAAGATAACAATCCTTTTGTCTGTTATCCTTTAAAAGTGTAACTGGTTGAATTTTGAATAAAATGGATGATGAAAGGGATTTTAAGAGGAACGTACAGCAGAATTTTTATACTTATAAAATCGTTACTGATTTGCAAACATATATGTTTGAACTCTAACAAATTTAAAAGTACTTATTTTGCAATATAGAGAACAGCTAACCTAGATCTTAAGACAGGAAATCCAGCTTTGCTCTCCCCAATTCATGCAGACAAAGTTTTCCAAAATGGAGAATTTTGTAAAATACTTTTACTAACCAGTCTTTCTAAACATATATTACTTTTCAAAATTCCAGAACTGAGACTGCTTTAAATGTCAATTTTATTTTAGGTACAGCCAACTTTCTATTGTAGACTAGTAGTGACATTTGGTAACTATACAATGTATGAACGTGTCTATTTTTCTTAATGTCAGAAATATTAGTTTGCAATTTATTCTTATTACCTGCCTTAGAATATAGAGTTCTATGAAGAGAAAGGCATTGTGTTATTTACAGTTGAATCAACGTAACAATCCAGGTTCTGAAATGTTGGAAGTTCTCATGAAATATTTCATAATTGAAAAATTTATAAATGAATGAACAAGGTGATTTAGCTTATTTTTCTCCTGCATGAATCCTTTATGCTAATAATTCCTGAATCATATTTTCCCTTTATGATCAGATAGTTGTTACAGTGTCCCTCCCTTGCATGTGTGTGTGTGTGTGTGCACTCAGATGCACGCACACACAGTAATGTTGCAGCTAACGTCATGGGTTTAAAAAAAAATATTTGTTTAAGATTTTTTTTTTTTGATGTGGACCATGTTAAAAGACTTTTATTGAATTTGTTACAATATTGTTACTGTTTTATGTTGTGGTGTTTTGGTTGCAAGCCATGTGAGATCTTAGCTCCCCGACCAGGGATTGAACCCGCCCTCCCTGCATTGGAAGGTGAGGTCTTAACCTCTAGAATGCTAGGAAAGTCCCCATGGTGGCCTTTACAGGCCCTAGGATACCATTTCTCAACCCATTAGACTTCCGTGGGCCCGAGGGCTACAACGAATGTTTTGGCCAACAAAGAAAAGGAAAGGGAACTGAAAAAGGGCCAGAACTCATCATGCAGCCTGTGCGCTCTCTCTAGCTAGCCTTCTTGAAGGTTTAATTGACAAAATAGACACTGTCTCTATGGTGATCTTTCTCCCAGACCTTTTTTTAGTACCATTTTTCGACATCAAAGAGTAAAGCTTTAAAGGTAGACTCACCAATGGCTCTCTGCGGGATCTCCTTTGTGTTTATATGATTTAGTATATGCCACCCCTTATCGTTCTAATATATTCTTAAAGTAGAACTCTTTTTATGTCTTCAAAGATCTTTCACCTTCTCAGTCCTGAAGATATCTGTCTGTTCTTCTTGGACAAAACAAAACAAAACAAAAACAAAGAAACCCTGGGCTACAAAATGCTAAGTAGGGATTAAACCACCTCTGACTCTGAATTTTTGAGTTCTTCCTGTCCATGAACCCACAATTATTCACCTTTCTTTAAATATAATTAATGTATATATTTTTAAAAGTCATATGGGAAATAGTAAATGAAAGTTAAGTAATAGAATTAATTGAAGCAGCAGAGGTTAATCACAAAGTATGTGTGTATTTATCCTTGAAGGCATTCATCCCGAACGTGTATACAAATACTTGGACGCTAATGGAAGTGTAAACACGTATCATACTATATTGTACATTTTCAGTTAACATTCATCGTTGTTTTCCGATTGATCCCAGTCTGTGTAGCTATGATGATAATGTTATAAAGAAAGAATGTATCTAATTGATCAACAGTGACAGAGTATTAACAGAAAACGGGCCCATGCTTACTCATCACAATCTTTCATCATGTTGAATGACACATACTCACTCAGCAGTGCTTATATGTTTGCAAATACTGATCTACTGAAGCAGGTTGGCTTCGTTTCTCCTTGCTTGATCCTGAGTATGGCTTTCAGCACTTCTCAAAACCCTTCACTCTCAACATATTTATATGGTATATTTAAAAAGAAGACAATGGCTGAAGGACTTAATTATTGACTCACTTGCATGCTAACACATTCTTTATAGACTATTTTCCCAGTATGGGTTTTCTGATGTGAATAGCAAGTGAAAGATTTTCCACATCCTCTTTAGAATGGGCATCTCCTCAGTGTGAGCACTTTCTTGTTCAGTCAGGAATAAGGAATCACTGAAGAATGTCCTTCCTTCATTACACTGAGACTATTTTTTCAGTGTGAACCCTGTCATGTCTCATGAGTCCATGACTAATGGAACTCTAGCATCCATTTCATCCGATTTCTTCTCCAGCAGTGATTCGATGGTGTACCCCAAGAGGGCTCTCCTTGTAGTAAACCTTGGGCTGTCTTCTCTACTGTGTCAGGGATGCAGCCCACTCTGAGTTCTCTGTGTATTCTGAGGCTGCAGCTCCACCTGAAGGCTCTTCCACCATGATTCCAGGCTCAGGGTTGCTCTCCACATGACTTTCCTGGCGAGTTAAAAGGGATAATTTCTGGCTGAAGGCTCAATATCATTGATTAGAGACACAGGGTTTCTACTCGGTTTGAATTCTCGGGTGTTTATAAAAGTGGGAGCTCTGGGTAAAGGCTGCACCACATGGATTCCAGACATAGGGTGTCTCTCCTGTGAGTTTTCTAGTGCGTAGAAGCGTGAGAGCGGCGTTTAAAGGCTTTTCCACATCCATTGCATTTGTAGGGTTTCTCATCAGTGTGAATTCTCACCCATGACTAAGGTTATGGCTTTGACTAAGTGCTTTCTCACATAAATGATATTCATTGTGGTTTCTCTCCTGTGTGAATGTGCTCATGATATTGAAGGGTTGCATGGTCACCGAAAGCTCCTGCACAGTCATTCCAAGCATAGGGCTTCTCCCCCGTTTGAGTTTATTGGTGTGAATAAATGTCAGCTCTCTGGCTGCAGTACCTTTATAAGGTGCGTCTCCTCCAGTGCGAGCCGTTGGTGTATACATGCGAGGCTTCAGCCGAATTTTTTCACACGTTCAGGACATTTGCAAGAGTCACTCCAGGGTGCACTCTCTCATGTTGTCTAAGGTTGGAGGGTGACTAAATGCCTTCCACCTTCTGAGTTCTGCATGATTTCCCTCTCGTATAATTAGCTTAAGTCTCTCGCATTCGGGCTGAAAGTGCAACACACGTGGAGTTAAGGTTGCTGTTTGCAAAATGTCCTCATATTCATTGCATTCTGTGAGCTCTTCTCCAGCATGAAATCCCTGCTGTTGACAAGGAAAGAGAGGCTGTTAAAAATTACTCACATACTACTCATTCAGTCATTTCTCTACATGGGAATTCTAGGCGGCGCCCTCCGTGATGGTCTTCATTCAAAATCTCCGCATACTAGTTACTTTCACAGGTGATGTTCCTTTGCTGAATTCACACAGATTTTCTGCCTGGTAAACCCTCACTGGTCATAGCCTTCTGATTAAGTTTTAGGTCTTCTTTAGGTTTCCAACACTATATCCATGAGCTCTGTTTAATCAATTACATTTTCATTGACGCTCAGGTCAGAGTTTGACATGTAATGTCAAATGACATGGGTCCTCAGATTGTTCCATCCTCCATTAAATGGATAGAAAATCTCCTGGCCACAGGTCCAAGGCCATGGAGGGCAGAGCTAGGGTGGAGGCTCTGATGTTGCTGATTCCCACGTGGGGAGGAACCAAGGTGACTGAGGACAGTTGCATCCGGGGGAGCGGGGTGGGCCACAGGGAAGGTGGGGTGCTAAAGACCTGGAATGGGTGTTGGAGAACAAATGACGGTTCCTTTCACCAAGAATTATTAAATAAGAATTTTGGAAGAGGTGTCCTTGCTGTGGAGACAAGACTCTCCAGGAGACCGTGGTAAGGGTTACCTGGGAATTAATGTTAATCCTAGGAACTGAATCTTAATAAAACAATAACTGTGAACAGTAAGTCGAATCAAAGTGTAACACCCGATCATTTGCATTGTTTTCTGCCAAATGGAGATATTATGTACTCCCTACATGCCGAGGAGCCAATGCAGCCTTGCTCTTGACCATGGGAGGAAAAATCGTTCCTTCTGTCTGCGCATGCCTGTGGGTAAGCTGGCAGGGGTCACCCCCAGCTGAGTGGTTGGCGATTCATGTCTGGTGTATCTAACAATACTTTGAAAGCCTGGGTTCTCATGGCTGCTTTCTCTTTCCTCAGATTTATCTGCTTGATTTTCGGATTGGCCCTGCCCAAGGATGCAGGGGAGGGCAGGTGGTGGCAGATTCCTGATAATGAAACAACAGGTGAGAAAAAACAAAAACCAAAAAAAACTTAGTTTGATTCCTGAATTGATCCGTCTTTTGCCAAATGGTCAGGTTTCTACTTTGGGTCCGGATCTTCTAAGTGCACCCAGGAAATATTAACTCCAGTTACGTGCACCACCCTGTTAAGGATACAGCAGGTCAGGGACCAATGTAGAAACACTCTCTTTCCCGACATTTACTTTCACTTCTTCCAGCCTCCATTAAGGCTGTGACCTCACAGAGGACGGGAGAGGTATTTTCCTTCTCTTCTTTTAAAGGTCATCCCTTGGGCTCCGTGGCCTCCTTCATCATGCTACTGGCTGCGGTGGACTTAGGAATGCGGTGAACACAGGGGCTAGAGAATGACTCAGGACAGAAATCTCTAGGCCAGTGGGGAGCAGGCGTTTCATCAGGTGAGTCCTGTGTCATAGGTGCTGTGGTGAGCGGGGGTTTGGTGAGAGGGAGCAATAAAGAATCATTGATTTTTCCTGATTTAAAAAGCTTAACTTTTTACAGACTACTCCTAAACATTTTGACAGCTTCCAAAAGATAAACGTAAGTTCCTTAGCAAAGTTATTCACATAAGTGTTTTCCTTTGTGTTCTTAAGCTTCATTCCAATTAGGAAGTTGAATGCAATGTCTGCAGATTCTTATTTTCTTAATTGTGACTGTGTATGGAGGAGAAGGGCCATAGTACACAGAAGAAAATGTCGAGCGCTGGACAGCAAATGACAGTCTGGAGAGCTCCAGGACCTCACTCCCACACAGAGACATCAGTAAAACAACCAGGACCTGCCTGAATGAGCTGGGGTTCTAGCCCAGGGAACCCCAGAAGTGGGAACAATGGGCTTTCTGATCCCACCATTGGAAGCCCTGGTAAGTGTTCCTATTAGACACGGGTGTGTGTGTGTGTGTGTGTGTGTGTGTGTGCGTGCGTGTGTGCGCGCACGTGTGTTTGTTTCATTTTCCTGACACCCCTGGACTTGCCGAGCGTGCGTCACTGTTGCATGAAAGCCATGGCCATGTGGTGCTAAAGTTATCAGACCCTCTCAGTCTTGTATCTTCCTGTGTTGCATACATAAAATTTCTCTAATGGGTCCAGATGCAAATGTTCAGTTGTCTCCTTGGCTCCTACCTGCAATGGCATGGGCTTGTCTTGCTTGGGAAAGCAGCTCTAGGCTCATGGAGAGAAGAGCTGCACGGGTGTAGGGTGGGCAGAGAGAATTGGAGAAAGCAAGTGAATTGCTATGGTCTCCTGATCCGGAGGTAAGAGGCTGGGCACTGAGGCAACCCAAGTCTTCCGAGTCAGGCTTCTGACTGCAGAATTCTCTACATTACCGTGAGGAGCGCCTCTCCTTCGCGTCAGCCTCCTGCCCAAATCTTCCCAGCCCCGTCCGCTGCTGGGGTCGCGTCGTGCCATGCCGAGCCGGACTGGCAGGCAGGTAGCTCCTAGGCGGACGCCCGGAGACGAACGCGAGCATTTGGGCGGTCGGAGGTGATCCGCCGCCGTCCAGCGATCAGAATCCATCCCGCGGACGTTCAAGCCCGTCGTCGGGAGCCACCTGGCGGCCGCTTTTATATTGTCCCTTCCCTCCTGAGCTTTGGCGAACTTGGCGAGGGATGTGATTCGCCCGCCAGGCGCGGGCCAGAGTTCCGGGAGGCCGGCGACGCTGGCGGCGACCGTCCCGGTGGTGCGGAGCGGTGGGCGATGCCTGCTCTCCCCGGAGATTGAATGTGGAGAGCCGTGTGTTGTGGGGCCGCCGCTGAGCTCCTTGGGCGGGTTAGGGGGAGGTCTGCGCCGGTCGACCAGCACTCCCTGGTGTCCCTTGTCCCGCGGAGACTCCCCCCCACCCGACGTCCTGCTACGCGTGACCAGGAGAGGACGTCCGTGCCCGACGTCGTACTCCGTGTGCCACGATGCGTCGGTGCGTCCTCGCCGCCTTGGGGGCCCGGGTCATGCCGGTGCAGTCGTGGCGGTCTGGCTGCGCAACAGGGGCCACTTCAGTTGCTCCGGGTCCCAGGCGAGGCGGTCCCGGGGGCGCAACTTGCACCGAGGCAGGGGCATGGGATGCCTGTCAACAGACCGCATCCACCCGGCAGCTTAAACGGGCGTCTATGCAGGGAGCTCCCGTCCCAACTTCCTGGTAGCCTCGTCAGCGTGGCGCTTGCGTTTCGAACCTGTTCAGGTCCGCTCACCGCGGTGTGTCGAGGGCAAGCGTGTAGGGCGCTCGTGGAGGGGCGGCAGTTCCTCCTAGGCTTCGGTGGTCCTAAGTGGTAGACGTTTCTCTTTGGGAAACAGGGAACGCCTGGGGCATACGTGAGAGTCGGGAGGAGACACGAGCCTGAACGCGGTCCTGCAAGGGCGCGGTTGTCGTTAGCTTCCCTGAAGAAGCTCTGCAGACAGTGAACGGCCTAGAGACGCGCGTGCGGAGGGCAGGACCCCCCCAGAGCAAGAAATGGCAACGACGGTGTCCTGTTTCGAGGACGGGTGTCAGCGGTGTGGCGGTGCGCCTTCGCTCGTGTGCCATCTGGATACTTCCCGTTGAAGTTCACACCAGTTGCACGTCACTTGGCGTTTGCGGCGGCAAGGTCGACCAGATGGGCAGATTTCGCTATTGGGGCAAGGAGAACATTTAGTGAATTGAGGCTCTTTCGGTTGTGCGAGTCACTACAACGTGAACAGTAGTGAAAAGAGAAACCTTAAGATTTACAATAAATCGACATTACTGTAAGAATTACTATAAAAACATATTATGCAACTGCCAGGTATTCTTGCATCTGGTAAGCCATTTCTTTCTTAAAAGGGCATTATTGCATAATGAAACATATAAGTAAGTGCATTTTTAGATTTTTATTTTGTATTTAGGAATATATTTAATTTCGAATTTACCAATAGTGTATATAATCGCATTGGGACTCTATACACTAAAGAACACACCGGGAAATTCTGGATTTTATGGTAAATGCGTTCTTTTGGATTGCTTTGGGTTCTCAAAAAAATTAGAAAGAATTCAAGAGCCCAATATAAAGAGCAAGATAGCAATCCTCTTGTCTGTTATCCTTTAAAGGGGTAACCCCTTGAATTTTGAATAAAATGGATGATGGAAGGAATTTTAACAGGCACGTACAATGGAATTATTATCCTTATAATAATCGTTACCGGGCTTCCCCTGTGGCGCCGTGGCTGAGAGTCCCCCTGCCGATGCAGGGGACACGGGTTCGTGCCCCGGTCCGGGAGGATCTCACATGCCGTGGAGCAGCTGGGCCCGTGAGCCATGGCCGCTGAACCTGCGTGTCTGGAGCCTGTGCTCCGCAACGGGAGAGGCCACAACAGTGAGAGGCCCGCGTACAGGGAAAAAAAAAGAAAACTCGTTACTAATTTTCAAACGTATAGGTTTGAATGCTAACAAACTTTAAAGTACTTATTTTGCAATATAGAGAAGAGAAAACCTTCATCTTAAGACAGGAAATCTAGCTTTGCTCTCCCCAATTCATGCAGACAAAGTTTTCCAAAATGGGGAATTTTGTAAAATACTTTTACTAACCAGTCTTTCGAAACATATATTACTTTTCAAAATTCCAGAACTGAGACTGCTTTAAATGTCAATTTTGTTTTAGGTACAGCCAACTTTCTATTGTAGACTAGTAGTGACATTTGGTAACTGTACAATGTATGAACGTGACTATTTTTCTTAATGTCAGAAATATTAGTTTGCAATTTATTCTTATTACCTGCCTTAGAATATAGAGTTCTATGAAGAGAAAGGCATTGTGTTATTTACAGTTGAATCAACGTAACAATCCAGGTTCCGAAATGTTGGAAGTTCTCATTAAATATTTCATAATTGAAAAATTTATAAATGAATGAACAAGGTGATTTAGCTTATTTTTCTCCTGCATGAATCCTTTATGCTAATAATTCCTGAATCATATTTTCCCTTTATGATCAGATAGTTGTTACAGCGTCCCTCCCTTGCATGGGTGTGTGTGTGTGTGTGCACTCAGATGCACGTACACACAGTAATGTCGCAGCTAACGTCATGGGTTTAAAAAAAATATTTGTTTAAGTTTTTTTTTTTTGATGTGGACCATGTTAAAAGACTTTTATTCAATTTGTTACAATATTGTTACTGTTTTATGTTGTGGTGTTTTGGTTGCAAGCCATGTGAGATCTTAGCTCCCCGACCAGGGATTGAACCCGCCCTCCCTGCATTGGAAGGTGAGGTCTTAACCTCTAGAATGCTAGGAAAGTCCCCATGATGGCCTTTACAGGCCCTAGGATACCATTTCTCAACCCATTAGATTTCCGTGGGCCCGAGGGCTACAACGAATGTTTTGGCCAACAAAGAAGAGGAAAGGGAACTGAAAAAGGGCCAGAACTCATCATGCAGCCTGTGCGCTCTCTCTAGCTAGCCTTCTTGAAGGTTTAATTGACAAAATAGACACTGTCTCTATGGTGATCTTTCTCCCAGAACGTTTTTTAGTACCATTTTTCGACATCAAAGAGTAAAGCTTTAAAGGTAGACTCACCAATGGCTCTCTGCGGGATCTCCTTTGTGTTTATATGATTTAGTATATGCCACCCCTTATCGTTCTAATATATTCTTAAAGTAGAACTCTTTTTATGCCTTCAAAGATCTTTCACCTTCTCAGTCCTGAAGATATCTATCTGTTCTTCTTGGACAAAACAAAACAAAACAAAACAAAACAAAAAACAAAGAAACCCTGGGCTACAAAATGCTAAGTAGGGATTAAACCACCTCTGACTCTGAATTTTTGAGTTCTTCCTGTCCATGAACCCACAATTATCCACCTTTCTTTAAATATAATTAATGTATATATTTTTAAAAGTCATATGGGAAATAGTAAATGAAAGTTAAGTAATAGAATTAATTGAAGCAGCAGAGGTTAATCACAAAGTATGTGTGTATTTATCCTTGAAGGCATTCATCCCGAACGTGTATACAAATATTTGGACGCTAATGGAAGGGTAAACACGTATCATACTATATTGTACATTTTCAGTTAACATTCATCGTTGTTTTCCGATTGATCCCAGTCTGTGTAGCTATGATGATAATGTTATAAAGAAAGAATGTATCTAATTGATCAACAGTGACAGAGTATTAACAGAAAACGGGCCCATGCTTACTCATCACAATCTTTCATCATGTTGAATGACACATACTCACTCAGTAGTGCTTATATATTTGCAAATACTGATCTACTGAAGCAGGTTGGCTTCGTTTCTCCTTACTTGATCCTGAGTATGGCTTTCAGCACTTCTCAAAACCCTTCACTCTCAACATATTTATATGGTATATTCAAAAAGAAGACAATGGCTGAAAGACTTAATTATTGACTCACTTGCATGCTAACACATTCTTTATAGACTATTTTCCCAGTATGAGTTTTCTGATGTGAATAGCAAGTGAAAGATTTTCCACATCCTCTTTAGAATGGGCATCTCCTCAGTGTGAGCACTTTCTTGTTCAGTCAGGAATAAGGAATCACTGAAGAATGTCCTTCCTTCATTACACTGAGACTATTTTTTCAGTGTGAACCCTGTCATGTCTCATGAGTCCATGACTAATGGAACTCTAGCATCCATTTCATCAGATTTCTTCTCCAGCAGTGATTAGATGGTGTACCCCAAGAGGGCTCTCCTTGTAGTAAACCTTGGGCTGTCTTCTCTACTGTGTCAGGGATGCAGCCCACTCTGAGTTCTCTGTGTATTCTGAGGCTGGAGCTCCACCTGAAGGCTCTTCCACCATGATTCCAGGCTCAGGGTTTCTCTCCACATGACTTTCCTGGCGAGTTAAAAGGGATAATTTCTGGCTGAAGGCTCAATATCACTGATTAGAGGCACAGGGTTTCTACTCGGTTTGAATTCTCGGGTGTTTATAAAAGTGGGAGCTCTGGGTAAAGGCTGCACCACATGGACTCCAGACATAGGGTGTGTCTCCTGTGAGTTTTCTAGTGCGTATAAGCGTGAGAGCTGCGTTTAAAGGCTTTTCCACATCCGTTGCATTTGTAGGGTTTCTCATCAGTGTGAATTCTCACCCATGACTAAGGTTATGGCTTTGGCTAAGTGCTTTCTCACATAAATGATATTCATTGTGGTTTCTCTCCTGTGTGAATGTGCTCATGATATTGAAGGGTTGCATGGTCACCGAAAGCTCCTCCACAGTCATTCCAAGCATAGGGCTTCTCCCCTGTTTGAGTTTATTGGTGTGAATAAATGTCAGCTCTCTGGCTGCAGTACCTTTGTAAGGTGCGTCTCCTCCAGTGCGAGCCGTTGGTGTATACATGCGAGGCTTCAGCCGAATTTTTTCACACGTTCAGGACATTTGCAAGAGTCACTCCAGGGTGCACTCTCTCATGTTGTCTAAGGTTGGAGGGTGACTAAATGCCTTCCACCTTCTGAGTTCTGCATGATTTCCCTCTCGTATAATTAGCTGAGGTCTCTCGCATTCGGGCTGAAAGTGCAACACACGTGGAGTTAAGGTTGCTGTACGCGAAATGTCCTCATGTTCATCGCATTCTGTGAGCGCTTCTCCAGCATGAAATCCCTGCTGTTGACAAGGAAAGAGAGGCTGTTAAAAATTACTCACATACTACTCATTCAGTCATTTCTCTACGTGGGAATTCTAGGCGGCGCCCTCCGTGGTGGTCTTCATTCAAAATCTCCGCATACTAGTTACTTTCACAGGTGATGTTCCTTTGCTGAATTCACACAGATTTTCTGCCTGGTAAACCCTCACTGGTCATAGCCTTCTGATTAAGTTTTAGGTCTTCTTTAGGTTTCCAACACCATATCCAGGAGCTCTGTTTAATCAATTACATTTTCACTGACGCTCAGGTCAGAGTTTGACATGTAATGTCAAGTGACATGGGTCCTCAGATTGTTCCATCCTCCATTAAATGGATAGAAAATCTCCTGGCCACAGGTCCAAGGCCATGGAGGGCAGAGCTAGGGTGGAGGCTCTGATGTTGCTGATTCCCACGTGGGGAGGAACCAAGGTGACTGAGGACAATTGCATCCGGGGGAGCGGGGTGGGCCACAGGGAAGGTGGGGTGCTAAAGACCTGGAATGGGTGTTGGAGAACAAATGACGGTTCCTTTCACCAAGAATTATTAAATAAGAATTTTGGAAGAGGTGTCCTTGCTGTGGAGACAAGACTCTCCAGGAGACCATGGTAAGGGTTACCTGGGAATTAATGTTAATCCTAGGAACTGAATCTTAATAAAACAATAACTGTGAACAGTAAGTCGAATCAAAGTGTAACACCCGATCATTTGCATTGTTTCCTGCCAAATGGAGATATTATGTACTCCCTACATGCCGAGGAGCCAATGCAGCCTTGCTCTTGACCATGGGAGGAAAAATCGTTCCTTCTGTCTGCGCATGCCTGTGGGTAAGCTGGCAGGGGTCACCCCCAGCTGAGTGGTTGGCGATTCATGTCTGGTGTATCTAACAAGATTTTGGAAGCCTGGGTTCTCATGGCTGCTTTCTCTTTCCTCAGATTTATCTGCTTGATTTTCGGATTGGCCCTGCCCAAGGATGCAGGGGAGGGCAGGTGGTGGCAGAGATCCTGATGATGAAACAACAGGTGAGGAAAAAAAAAGAAAAAAACAAAAAAACTTAGTTTGATTCCTGAATTGATCCGTCTTTTGCCAAATGGTCAGGTTTCTACTTTGGGTCCGGATCTTCTAAGTGCACCCAGGAAATATTAACTCCAGTTACGTGCACCACCCTGTTAAGGATACAGCAGGTCAGGGACCAATGTAGAAACACTCTCTTTCCCGACATTTACTTTCACTTCTTCCAGCCTCCATTAAGGCTGTGACCTCACAGAGGACGGGAGAGGTATTTTCCTTCTCTTCTTTTAAAGGTCATCCCTTGGGCTCCGTGGCCTCCTTCATCATGCTACTGGCTGCGGTGGACTTAGGAATGCGGTGAACACAGGGGCTAGAGAATGACTCAGGACAGAAATCTCTAGGCCAGTGGGGAGCAGGCGTTTCATCAGGTGAGTCCTGTGTCATAGGTGCTGTGGTGAGCGGGGGTTTGGTGAGAGGGAGCAATAAAGAATCATTGATTTTTCCTGATTTAAAAAGCTTAACTTTTTACAGACTACTCCTAAACATTTTGACAGCTTCCAAAAGATAAACGTAAGTTCCTTAGCAAAGTTATTCACATAAGTGTTTTCCTTTGTGTTCTTAAGCTTCATTCCAATTAGGAAGTTGAATGCAATGTCTGCAGATTCTTATTTTCTTAATTGTGACTGTGTATGGAGGAGAAGGGCCATAGTACACAGAAGAAAATGTCGAGCGCTGGACAGCAAATGACAGTCTGGAGAGCTCCAGGACCTCACTCCCACACAGAGACATCAGTAAAACAACCAGGACCTGCCTGAATGAGCTGGGGTTCTAGCCCAGGGAACCCCAGAAGTGGGAACAATGGGCTTTCTGATCCCACCATTGGCAGCCCTGGTAAGTGTTCCTATTAGACACGGGTGTGTGTGTGTGTGTGTGTGTGTGTGTGCGTGCGTGTGTGCGCGCACGTGTGTTTGTTTCATTTTCCTGACACCCCTGGACTTGCCGAGCGTGCGTCACTGTTGCATGAAAGCCATGGCCATGTGGTGCTAAAGTTATCAGACCCTCTCAGTCTTGTATCTTCCTGTGTTGCATACATAAAATTTCTCTAATGGGTCCAGATGCAAATGTTCAGTTGTCTCCTTGGCTCCTACCTGCAATGGCATGGGCTTGTCTTGCTTGGGAAAGCAGCTCTAGGCTCATGGAGAGAAGAGCTGCACGGGTGTAGGGTGGGCAGAGAGAATTGGAGAAAGCAAGTGAATTGCTATGGTCTCCTGATCCGGAGGTAAGAGGCTGGGCACTGAGGCAACCCAAGTCTTCCGAGTCAGGCTTCTGACTGCAGAATTCTCTACATTACCGTGAGGAGCGCCTCTCCTTCGCGTCAGCCTCCTGCCCAAATCTTCCCAGCCCCGTCCGCTGCTGGGGTCGCGTCGTGCCATGCCGAGCCGGACTGGCAAGTAGCTCCTAGGCGGACGCCCGGAGACGAACGCGAGCATTTGGGCGGTCGGAGGTGATCCGCCGCCGTCCAGCGATCAGAATCCATCCCGCGGACGTTCAAGCCCGTTGTCGGGAGCCACCTGGCGGCCGCTTTTATATTGTCCCTTCCCTCCTGAGCTTTGGCGAACTTGGCGAGGGATGTGATTCGCCCGCCAGGCGCGGGCCAGAGTTCCGGGAGGCCGGCGACGCTGGCGGCGACCGTCCCGGTGGTGCGGAGCGGTGGGCGATGCCTGCTCTCCCCGGAGATTGAATGTGGAGAGCCGTGTGTTGTGGGGCCGCCGCTGAGCTCCTTGGGCGGGTTAGGGGGAGGTCTGCGCCGGTCGACCAGCACTCCCTGGTGTCCCTTGGCCCGCGGAGACTCCCCCCCACCCGACGTCCTGCTACGCGTGACCAGGAGAGGACGTCCGTGCCCGACGTCGTACTCCGTGTGCCACGATGCGTCGGTGCGTCCTCGCCGCCTTGGGGGCCCGGGTCATGCCGGTGCAGTCGTGGCGGTCTGGCTGCGCAACAGGGGCCACTTCAGTTGCTCCGGGTCCCAGGCGAGGCGGTCCCGGGGGCGCAACTTGCACCGAGGCAGGGGCATGGGATGCCTGTCAACAGACCGCATCCACCCGGCAGCTTAAACGGGCGTCTATGCAGGGAGCTCCCGTCCCAACTTCCTGGTAGCCTCGTCAGCGTGGCGCTTGCGTTTCGAACCTGTTCAGGTCCGCTCACCGCGGTGTGTCGAGGGCAAGCGTGTAGGGCGCTCGTGGAGGGGCGGCAGTTCCTCCTAGGCTTCGGTGGTCCTAAGTGGTAGACGTTTCTCTTTGGGAAACAGGGAACGCCTGGGGCATACGTGAGAGTCGGGAGGAGACACGAGCCTGAACGCGGTCCTGCAAGGGCGCGGTTGTCGTTAGCTTCCCTGAAGAAGCTCTGCAGACAGTGAACGGCCTAGAGACGCGCGTGCGGAGGGCAGGACCCCCCCAGAGCAAGAAATGGCAACGACGGTGTCCTGTTTCGAGGACGGGTGTCAGCGGTGTGGCGGTGCGCCTTCGCTCGTGTGCCATCTGGATACTTCCCGTTGAAGTTCACACCAGTTGCACGTCACTTGGCGTTTGCGGCGGCAAGGTCGACCAGATGGGCAGATTTCGCTATTGGGGCAAGGAGAACATTTAGTGAATTGAGGCTCTTTCGGTTGTGCGAGTCACTACAACGTGAACAGTAGTGAAAAGAGAAACCTTAAGATTTACAATAAATCGACATTACTGTAAGAATTACTATAAAAACATATTATGCAACTGCCAGGTATTCTTGCATCTGGTAAGCCATTTCTTTCTTAAAAGGGCATTATTGCATAATGAAACATATAAGTAAGTGCATTTTTAGATTTTTATTTTGTATTTAGGAATATATTTAATTTCGAATTTACCAATAGTGTATATAATCGCATTGGGACTCTATACACTAAAGAACACACCGGGAAATTCTGGATTTTATGGTAAATGCGTTCTTTTGGATTGCTTTGGGTTCTCAAAAAAATTAGAAAGAATTCAAGAGCCCAATATAAAGAGCAAGATAGCAATCCTCTTGTCTGTTATCCTTTAAAGGGGTAACCCCTTGAATTTTGAATAAAATGGATGATGGAAGGAATTTTAACAGGCACGTACAATGGAATTATTATCCTTATAATAATCGTTACCGGGCTTCCCCTGTGGCGCCGTGGCTGAGAGTCCCCCTGCCGATGCAGGGGACACGGGTTCGTGCCCCGGTCCGGGAGGATCTCACATGCCGTGGAGCAGCTGGGCCCGTGAGCCATGGCCGCTGAACCTGCGTGTCTGGAGCCTGTGCTCCGCAACGGGAGAGGCCACAACAGTGAGAGGCCCGCGTACAGGGAAAAAAAAAGAAAACTCGTTACTAATTTTCAAACGTATAGGTTTGAATGCTAACAAACTTTAAAGTACTTATTTTGCAATATAGAGAAGAGAAAACCTTCATCTTAAGACAGGAAATCTAGCTTTGCTCTCCCCAATTCATGCAGACAAAGTTTTCCAAAATGGGGAATTTTGTAAAATACTTTTACTAACCAGTCTTTCGAAACATATATTACTTTTCAAAATTCCAGAACTGAGACTGCTTTAAATGTCAATTTTGTTTTAGGTACAGCCAACTTTCTATTGTAGACTAGTAGTGACATTTGGTAACTGTACAATGTATGAACGTGACTATTTTTCTTAATGTCAGAAATATTAGTTTGCAATTTATTCTTATTACCTGCCTTAGAATATAGAGTTCTATGAAGAGAAAGGCATTGTGTTATTTACAGTTGAATCAACGTAACAATCCAGGTTCCGAAATGTTGGAAGTTCTCATTAAATATTTCATAATTGAAAAATTTATAAATGAATGAACAAGGTGATTTAGCTTATTTTTCTCCTGCATGAATCCTTTATGCTAATAATTCCTGAATCATATTTTCCCTTTATGATCAGATAGTTGTTACAGCGTCCCTCCCTTGCATGGGTGTGTGTGTGTGTGTGCACTCAGATGCACGTACACACAGTAATGTCGCAGCTAACGTCATGGGTTTAAAAAAAATATTTGTTTAAGATTTTTTTTTTTGATGTGGACCATGTTAAAAGACTTTTATTGAATTTGTTACAATATTGTTACTGTTTTATGTTGTGGTGTTTTGGTTGCAAGCCATGTGAGATCTTAGCTCCCCGACCAGGGATTGAACCCGCCCTCCCTGCATTGGAAGGTGAGGTCTTAACCTCTAGAATGCTAGGAAAGTCCCCATGATGGCCTTTATAGGCCCTAGGATACCATTTCTCAACCCATTAGATTTCCGTGGGCCCGAGGGCTACAACGAATGTTTTGGCCAACAAAGAAGAGGAAAGGGAACTGAAAAAGGGCCAGAACTCATCATGCAGCCTGTGCGCTCTCTCTAGCTAGCCTTCTTGAAGGTTTAATTGACAAAATAGACACTGTCTCTATGGTGATCTTTCTCCCAGAACGTTTTTTAGTACCATTTTTCGACATCAAAGAGTAAAGCTTTAAAGGTAGACTCACCAATGGCTCTCTGCGGGATCTCCTTTGTGTTTATATGATTTAGTATATGCCACCCCTTATCGTTCTAATATATTCTTAAAGTAGAACTCTTTTTATGCCTTCAAAGATCTTTCACCTTCTCAGTCCTGAAGATATCTATCTGTTCTTCTTGGACAAAACAAAACAAAACAAAAAACAAAGAAACCCTGGGCTACAAAATGCTAAGTAGGGATTAAACCACCTCTGACTCTGAATTTTTGAGTTCTTCCTGTCCATGAACCCACAATTATTCACCTTTCTTTAAATATAATTAATGTATATATTTTTAAAAGTCATATGGGAAATAGTAAATGAAAGTTAAGTAATAGAATTAATTGAAGCAGCAGAGGTTAATCACAAAGTATGTGTGTATTTATCCTTGAAGGCATTCATCCCGAACGTGTATACAAATATTTGGACGCTAATGGAAGGGTAAACACGTATCATACTATATTGTACATTTTCAGTTAACATTCATCGTTGTTTTCCGATTGATCCCAGTCTGTGTAGCTATGATGATAATGTTATAAAGAAAGAATGTATCTAATTGATCAACAGTGACAGAGTATTAACAGAAAACGGGCCCATGCTTACTCATCACAATCTTTCATCATGTTGAATGACACATACTCACTCAGTAGTGCTTATATATTTGCAAATACTGATCTACTGAAGCAGGTTGGCTTCGTTTCTCCTTACTTGATCCTGAGTATGGCTTTCAGCACTTCTCAAAACCCTTCACTCTCAACATATTTATATGGTATATTCAAAAAGAAGACAATGGCTGAAAGACTTAATTATTGACTCACTTGCATGCTAACACATTCTTTATAGACTATTTTCCCAGTATGAGTTTTCTGATGTGAATAGCAAGTGAAAGATTTTCCACATCCTCTTTAGAATGGGCATCTCCTCAGTGTGAGCACTTTCTTGTTCAGTCAGGAATAAGGAATCACTGAAGAATGTCCTTCCTTCATTACACTGAGACTATTTTTTCAGTGTGAACCCTGTCATGTCTCATGAGTCCATGACTAATGGAACTCTAGCATCCATTTCATCAGATTTCTTCTCCAGCAGTGATTAGATGGTGTACCCCAAGAGGGCTCTCCTTGTAGTAAACCTTGGGCTGTCTTCTCTACTGTGTCAGGGATGCAGCCCACTCTGAGTTCTCTGTGTATTCTGAGGCTGGAGCTCCACCTGAAGGCTCTTCCACCATGATTCCAGGCTCAGGGTTTCTCTCCACATGACTTTCCTGGCGAGTTAAAAGGGATAATTTCTGGCTGAAGGCTCAATATCACTGATTAGAGGCACAGGGTTTCTACTCGGTTTGAATTCTCGGGTGTTTATAAAAGTGGGAGCTCTGGGTAAAGGCTGCACCACATGGACTCCAGACATAGGGTGTGTCTCCTGTGAGTTTTCTAGTGCGTATAAGCGTGAGAGCTGCGTTTAAAGGCTTTTCCACATCCGTTGCATTTGTAGGGTTTCTCATCAGTGTGAATTCTCACCCATGACTAAGGTTATGGCTTTGGCTAAGTGCTTTCTCACATAAATGATATTCATTGTGGTTTCTCTCCTGTGTGAATGTGCTCATGATATTGAAGGGTTGCATGGTCACCGAAAGCTCCTCCACAGTCATTCCAAGCATAGGGCTTCTCCCCTGTTTGAGTTTATTGGTGTGAATAAATGTCAGCTCTCTGGCTGCAGTACCTTTGTAAGGTGCGTCTCCTCCAGTGCGAGCCGTTGGTGTATACATGCGAGGCTTCAGCCGAATTTTTTCACACGTTCAGGACATTTGCAAGAGTCACTCCAGGGTGCACTCTCTCATGTTGTCTAAGGTTGGAGGGTGACTAAATGCCTTCCACCTTCTGAGTTCTGCATGATTTCCCTCTCGTATAATTAGCTGAGGTCTCTCGCATTCGGGCTGAAAGTGCAACACACGTGGAGTTAAGGTTGCTGTACGCGAAATGTCCTCATGTTCATCGCATTCTGTGAGCGCTTCTCCAGCATGAAATCCCTGCTGTTGACAAGGAAAGAGAGGCTGTTAAAAATTACTCACATACTACTCATTCAGTCATTTCTCTACATGGGAATTCTAGGCGGCGCCCTCCGTGGTGGTCTTCATTCAAAATCTCCGCATACTAGTTACTTTCACAGGTGATGTTCCTTTGCTGAATTCACACAGATTTTCTGCCTGGTAAACCCTCACTGGTCATAGCCTTCTGATTAAGTTTTAGGTCTTCTTTAGGTTTCCAACACCATATCCAGGAGCTCTGTTTAATCAATTACATTTTCACTGACGCTCAGGTCAGAGTTTGACATGTAATGTCAAGTGACATGGGTCCTCAGATTGTTCCATCCTCCATTAAATGGATAGAAAATCTCCTGGCCACAGGTCCAAGGCCATGGAGGGCAGAGCTAGGGTGGAGGCTCTGATGTTGCTGATTCCCACGTGGGGAGGAACCAAGGTGACTGAGGACAATTGCATCCGGGGGAGCGGGGTGGGCCACAGGGAAGGTGGGGTGCTAAAGACCTGGAATGGGTGTTGGAGAACAAATGACGGTTCCTTTCACCAAGAATTATTAAATAAGAATTTTGGAAGAGGTGTCCTTGCTGTGGAGACAAGACTCTCCAGGAGACCATGGTAAGGGTTACCTGGGAATTAATGTTAATCCTAGGAACTGAATCTTAATAAAACAATAACTGTGAACAGTAAGTCGAATCAAAGTGTAACACCCGATCATT